>NC_090918.1:251806-445583 GCF_040956055.1 Brachionichthys hirsutus | reverse complement strand
AAAAGACAACAAGTCAGTTGGCATTCAAAGCAAAGTTTCTCAACAGTCCAATTTGTGGAAGCAGATGCGCAATCTCCAGATGCTTTCAGTCTGGAAACCACATCACAAAAACTCCACTCAGCAGGCAGCAGATAGAATATCACGTGTGACACTTTTTTTTTTTTAATTGCAAGTCATTAAACCTCGTTTCCAAACTCATTACCACTGAATTTCATCTTTTCCTGATTTCATACCCCAACCTCTTTAATCTAGGTATATGCATACCTCTAAACACTTGACCTTGGGAGTCAGTTGGATTCTTGTGATCAGTCGAGAACCATCTGGCGCATGAGTTTACCCCCATAACTGCATCTGTGCAAACACACACTTTAGCATAGTCGTGAGAAACAGAGATACACAATAATCTGCTTACAATGAATGGAAAACAGATGGAAGAAATTGTTGAATTAAAGCTTCAGTTAATGCTGGTTCTGATCATTTGTTCCACGCTGCATGCAGAGCCTGATAGAAAGGTTGATTTGTCCATTCTGTGTCATGCTCTGCCTAACTCCATTTATGCAGATATCAATTCATTCCTGTTACCACGTGTTACGCTGACTCAGGAGGATGTAGAATAATGACTCATCCTTGCAGGATGGAGCCATGCTGCAAAAGGCGCTCACCTCGAAACGGCTCTGTGGAGGATGTAATGTCAAATCAATGTTGCATTTGTTGTATTTAATGTGACATCATTGTTGGAGCTAAATAAATGCAGCACTGCCAACATATTATGGACTTTCCTTTCGTCATTAGCCAACACACACACCACACAGTTATATATCTATATATATATTGTATGTGATATATTAAAAGTTTGTTTTATAGCTGCTTGTATGCAATATTACATTTGTCTGCATTTGTATCAGTGTCTACATAAAACAGAAAAATGCCACAAATGCTATTGAAGTGGGATTTATTACCAACCTATGTCTTTGGTAATAAATAAATCCAGGCCACATGCAATCGTTTTGTCAAGACATTTGCTGATTTACTGTAACAGTGCATTTATTTTGTCCACTGAATTTTTTATTTCATTTTCACATTAACTGAATAAATGTGGTGTGATTCATCCAGATAATCTATAGTGCATTATGCTTAGCCTTTATATATGTATATAAATCTCCAATCTCTTGCTTTTACTTACTGAATGTAGGACTCCTATTTGTAATGAAATGTTTCTTCTGAAAGATCTCAAGTAATAAATGCAAATTGATGCTGATCGGTCTATATATATACACATAAATGATGCTGAATATGCATATTGTAATTGGATCAGAAAATGACAGCAAACAAATTAATATATGTATATATATATGCTATATATGTGAAACTACATTGCTAATTCAGAGGCAGAGTTTGTCAAAGGAAACGTATAAACATGCAAATAAACCTGTAGCATCAACATATTAAAACTAAAAGCTGTGGTGTTAACATTTAGCCAACGTTATGACTACCGGTAATTCATGTCTGCTGCATCGCGTTGGACGTCCGACCCAATCTGGAATTCAGACAAAGACGTCCGCCGCCACCGTCCCCTGGGGGAAATGAGTCTGCAGGTTAATTCTGTTTGAATCAATGAAGCGTTGCTTTGAATGACCTGATAGCATTCCTGATCTTCTACTCAGCTAATGAGCAACAGTCATCGGCATGGACTGCAGGCAGTCCTGTGGCACTCACAGGGTCAAACTAATTAAAACATTGGGCTCTATATAACCCCTGCTGCCCTTCTCCGCATTTATTTACAGCCTGGGCAGCTCTTTGGGCGGGGGGGCTGCAGACGTGCCACAGCTTTGATTATCGATCTGCATCAGAAGTCTGCTGGAGGTCAGCCCTCTGAAGTAATTAAGAAAATGGGGAGCGACAGGCCACAAACGTCATCGTAGGTGGATTGTTGGGCTGTACAATCAGCAAATCAATATGATATTGAGAGGAGGAGGGTCCTGGAATGAGTAAGGGTTCATGGGGGGCGGGGGTTTCTTTTCCATTCATCACTTGTCTTTTATTAAAAAGCAACATTTGCTGATGAAATTAAAAACAGCTGCGTAATGGATGAAGGGCAACAATGTCGGTTCCAAATATTTGAATACATTCCAGGTTCCAAAGGATATGCGAACAAGAGTTCACATATGTGTACAATCCCTATGATGGGATGATTGTTTGCCATAATGAGCCTCCTCCTTATTAGCATAGCTAACCTTGGACACAGCAGGGAGCCCCCCTGTTGAGAGTGAAGTCACAGCTGTATCCTCCTTTTACAATATGATCTCCTTTGTGCAAAAAAAAATGTTTTAAAAGAAAATTGCTCTTTCTGTTGGATCTATCATTTAACTGAAAGACGAAATGAGATTGGTTAAGCACTTCAAAATAGAAAATAATCTTGGCAGGGTTTCGGGTTTATGCTTGGATGTGCTCTGCGTGGCTCCAGCAAGCAAAGCGGTAACACTGATTTAAGGTAGCAGTTATTTGGTTCGCGTCGTCGTGCTGCTAATCCTGAACGTATTGATAAGCTGTCTGAGCATCAATCAGTGACTCATTCAGGGTTTGATTGCCTCGGTCTTTAGAGGCCCCTCAGATTGAAATGTAAGCCTGAAATAAATAATGGGCGCTGAAGCTATAACTCTTGATAATTAAGGACATACGCCACCTGTATGACTGTTTTTTTTTTAGTTCTGAGGGGCACACGCTGCACCTCATGCTGCATCCTAAAATAAGAGGAAATAAATTACAGCTGCACTGAAGATATAAGTAATTGGTCATAGAGCGAAAAATCCCTGATTCTCTGAGTTATAGTGACAAAATAAGGCATGTCAATGTTTTGCACTAAATCCACAGAGTGCATGTGAAGCGATTTCTGATGTAACTCAAAGTAAGCGTTGTGTTTCAGCACTTTCAGCTAATGCAGTAGCCGCGCGGTGAATATTTAACTGACTGTTAAAAGCACCATCCATCACAGTGAGGAACAACAGGGGCAAACGAAAGCCCTTTACCATGAATTAAAGCTAATCGAAATCTAGTGTGACAAGATGCTTTCAGAGGCTGATTTAGCTTGTGATTGGTCCTGCTTGCCATTTGACCCCTGACCTCAGGAAGCATATAAAACAGCAGGAAGTTTACACAAGCCCCAATTTATTAGCAAGTGGGTGACAGAGGGCTGAAACACCCTCCCTGTTTCAGCCATGCATGCACTTAAATCTGATAAATGATGTCTTCTTTTATGTGAATTTCTACATTACAAGGGTAGAATTTGTGAAATATTTAGACGTCTATTTTAGAGAGAATTGACCTCATGTCATACCCCCCCAAAAAAACACTATTATTTATATGAATCCATATAAAGGGTGCAAAATTGACTTTTCAAAGTGGAGACATGCATAAAATAAATTATTATGAAGTTGTCATAACGTTGGGATCCACAGCTGCCGCTGGCTGGTATGAAGTTGCATTAGCAGGAGTAACGGCTTCATTGTTTGTAAAACAGCTGCATGAAAATCTGGTTTTATGTTGTACGTGAAACCAGTCTACACATACTGGAGCAAATCCATCCACTCCAATTTATCCCAGTTACTATATTAATGACTGTATTTTCCCAGTAAATGAAGGCAAATGTTGATATTCCTGAAATTACATTTGCGGGGGGGGGTGGAAGGAAAGCAACAGCCACAAAGCGGTGGGTCTGTCTAGTGTTCAACAAACAATAAAACTCAGCTGCTCTGCTCCATGGCCTACAAGGCCAGGACGTCGTGAAACCGTGACCTCCAAGCTGAGACGTAATTCAAACCTCCTCTTCCTCCATGCTCTGTCTTCCACAGGTGAACGGCTTGGTGGGTGTCTGGGGGGGGCAGGTTGAAGGGGAATGGCGGGTGAAGGTGAATGGAAGCTCCTCTGGGACTGACAGATTTGAGGTAGATATCACGGTTCACAGTCCATGGTGGAGGGGGTTGGCAGGATTGCGGCTCCGCGGGGAAGTCTGAGGCGCGTCAAAGGGTTCGCAGTCACCTTGAAGATCCAGCGCATGCGGGAGCTGACGTCATGCGTCTGCGTCTAATGCCAGGGTCGGGTAAGGGGATACAGCTTGACCCCTTGATCTTGGGCAAAATTCAGCCATTCGTCATGCACCGCTGGATCGGCGGCAGCAGCTCCCGTCACACATCTGCTCGCCACGCAGGTCGCTGCGTGGCGTGGGCTTCCGTGAATCCGGACACTGACGGAGGTTGATCCATGTGCTTCTGGAGACTCCCTTCATGGCTCTCATCTTAACGAGGCTGTATGTCCTCCGAGGTTTAGCCACCCCGCTAGTCACCTTTGAACAAGCCAAACATCCATTGCTGCTTAAAGTGTCCGTCCATCTTTTCACTTCAAGCGATGCCATGATTGCTGCAAATGTCCCATTTAGCTGCCCGCCGGTGTTTAAAATGATTGTGAAAAGGCGCTTTCAGGTGTTTACATTGTAAAAGACAGATGGGGGCTCGCTGGCCTTACAGCTTTATACACACACTATGTGTACACTGTGTTATGTTTCGTTTTGGCCATCTGTAATGCCAGACGTGCATATACTCCCATGGGCACACTTAAGCTGAACAAGGAGAGAAGTTACATTTAAAAGCCTCGATTTAGTCGGACATATTGATCAAAACAAGGGCTGCTCTTAACCTGACAGCCCCCCCCCCCCCCCCCCCCCCCCCCTGCAGCTTGTATCTAACCAGTGTATGTGACCAAATAAAGATGTTTCATATTGCCAAAGGCCTGGAGAAACTATTATTTCAGCCAAGCGAGAAAAGTGAATGAAATCAATATGATTGAAGGGAAAGACCTCCTCTCTCGGGGGGGCTTGTTTCTCCGTTCTGTATAGAATTTAAAACTTTGAAAAAGAAAACACACTAATGAGAATTGCTCTGTGCAGCAAATGCGAAAGTCCCCGAATCCAGACAGTGGTGGTGGCGGCGGCTGATGACTTCCTCAGGACTGATGAGACCATAGAGGCTGATGAAATATCAAAGCGTATGAACTGATGGGGAAAATGAACGGCTTCAAATTTGGGACAGCAGCGAGATGATTGGTTAATGATGAAGTGCATCACTTGCTTCCCCAGGTAGCAGTTAGCTGTAGATATGCTGCCCTGTGTTTTAGCAGTGCGAGTTAGTCATCACACCGCTGCTAGAGAAATGTGGCGCCAGCCCGCCCCACTTTTTTTTTTGACTGTGATTTTCTGTTTAATAGCGCTGGACCCCCCAGCCAGTCCATTTAGTAGTTGTTAGGTGATTGTTTCAGGAACTGTTTTTCATTTTCGTTAATATTTTCATGCCCGTATCTTTTGGTTATTTGTCTGATTTTGGTTCAATTCTATCAAAATTGTTCTTTGAATATTGAATTTAAACTCTTTGTTCTTATCTAACATCTCTGTCCGTGCATCTTGCGGCCCACGCTCCTAACCGAGCCCTAACAAGTAAAACTTCAAAGTTTCCTGGACTCGCTAGTTTTGAAACCTTCAAAGACATTTGGCCTTTGGATTGCTCTTCATCCTCCCAGTTAACAGCATTCTTACCATTAACGGTCACAGCGTTTTGACCTTTGGAAGGACACGAAGCGACAGCAGAAAATCTGCATCTTCTCCATTTCCCAACTCGGTCAGCGAGGTCAGCTTGTGAGTGAGACGATGGCGGGCAGGTGACCCCGCCCCCCTGACCTTAACTGAAGGCTTACCGGTAATCGGACAATCATTACTGTTCAGAATTGACAGGGACATGATTAACTTAATGCTAGAAATGCCCGCAGAATATATAGCCCAGCCGTATTGAGCATGAAGGCAACTATTGACTGACCGATTGTTCAGGAAATCCCTGGGGAGGACCTTTCTCCGCCTGAATGAAAATCCTTTGGATGAGCTGCATGGATGTCCAAAGTCACAGCCGTGATCCACAGTGACAGTAAAATTACAGGAATTCGGGATGTAGAAGATAAAATAAGCAACCCTCAAACAGAACCTCTCTCTATCTCCATCCCGGGCTGTTCGCTCATGTAAATTATGATAAATGGTGCTGGGCTGGGAATGTGGCTGTAGAAACAGGCTCTTTCTTTCCCCTTTGAGGGAACTGATATGTGGTATCTCACCTTTATCAGCCGCTCAAGGTATTTACAGTCAGAGCAATCACTGTAGATCTTATCTAACGTTTATAGTCGCTGAGCCAAATCTGCTCCACTCCTGATCTTGAGAGTTTAGGATGAGGTTAAACCAACATGTTATTGGCATAAGAGAAAGAGAAAATACTTGATAAAAAAAACAACAACGTAGTTCTCTATAGATGATCCAAGCTATTTTTGTAGAGACTTCATTTTAGGATGATAGAGTTGTCAAGTATCCCACACGTTGTGCAATTGTGGAATGTATTTGGCAATTCAATGGAAAAGAAGGCTAACATTCAGGAAAGGGTTAACCAGATGGGAACCAGCACGACAGCTTAATGAGCTGCAGCTGAAAAGACCAAATGGATTTGCCTTTGTGGTGATGATGATGATGACGTCAAGCGAGAGTGTCGGACGGGTGGAGACGAGCGCGTCGCCATCGTGAAAATGACCTTCTCAACCGATAGTAGCTGCTGAGTGTCTGTGATGACGCTGCGAATGTGAAGTCTGAGGTCGAGGGCAGCTGGAGAATTAAAGAGGCTCACAAATCACAAGACAATATATGAATACAAAAAGGAATATTTATCCGTGGACTCCGGTCACATGATTACAATCTGCCCCCTATTCAGTGCTGAGCTGAATAAAGAATGTCCGCGGCTTTTAAGAGACATAAGAAGTCGGTTCTTTTGATGATACTTGCAGGTGTCGGGGAGGAGGGGGGGTGGATGGGAGTTGAAGGCATGACGTGCTGGAGACAGCGGGGCCAGACATCCAACCTGTTGCCTAATACATATGGAAACTTTTCATCACGTTCTTTCATCGTAAGAACACGAGCCGTGTCGAGAAGTCGTACGAGCATCGCGCTTCATCTAACAGATGTTGCTTCTCGCGATGAGCCAAGCTTTAGTCTCAAACATTGCCAGAGAAGAGCTCCAAAGCATCGCAGCTCTTCTGCTCCGGAGACCCCCCCCCCCCCCCAACAGACCTCATCGCATCAACTTCTGTCTTCTTCCACGTCGAGCAGATCGTCTCTCCAAGCCCGATTAAACTCGCAACCTGGATGAGCACATCTTCATTGGCAGATAGACCCAGGTGTTCCACATTGAACTCCTTTCAGCCACATAGCGATTCTCCTGCGTCAAAATCATCTTCCGCCAAGAGGCACAAAAGCCCATCCCCATTCTTCCCTTGGATCATTTCTGTTGACCTCACCACCAATCGCTCTTCAGCTGTCCTCCAATCATAATTCATCGCGTTGCATTTCTACCAAAACCATTATCACGGCACAGCTTTCCAAATGTTAACTTTGCTTTATCTGAAACAAAAGCAGAGCAGATGTCATGAAAACATTTTGGGAAATTGCCCAATCACAGGCAATTGAATCCTGTTGCGCTCGGCCATGAACATTTTTTTGATTCATTATTTTCCGTTTAAATTGGGTCAAATTATCCTCCGAGTCACATCTGCCCTGGCATGGCGACCCTATCAGTTGAAAACGTCTCTCTCTCTCTCTCTCTCTCTCTCTCTCTCTCTCTCCCAATCGTATAACCTCTCCAACCTTCAGCAAGCCCAGGCTCAGCTTCCAGCACTCTCCTCCCAGCAGCTGTCAGTCGTCTGAATCCAAAAGGTCGATCCAAACCTCACAGTCTCCCGAGACAGTTGTCTCACCGCGTCGAATCCCAAAGCCATCAGTCTTATGCCGGCTGAGAGCCAATTGGAGTATTAGTCTTGTGGTTCCTGCCACCCAAGCTTCTTGTCGTGTTACTCATTTGAACGTCATCCAGCCTTTACCTCTTGAGTTTTACATTCCTGTTGCTGAGATGCCCACTTATTAGAAATTAAAGTCTGCTACGAGAAATAACAGGAAGACATGCAAGTCAGAAGATATTTCTAAATCTAAAGCTGGACGTGATCTTTTGCAGGAAATCTCGCTAATCCCTTGGGTAGATTTTGATCATTCTAACACTGCAGTGTCTATATAAGATAATCGGAAGCACGTGTCAGTAAATGGTCACGGCAGAACAATTGTCTATTCAGATCAAACGCTTCAGACAACAACAGGACCAGTAAACAAAGATCTTGATCCAGCATGTGGCTTGTAAAAGCTGCTTCTGAAAACCACGACTGCAGCAGGGCTGATTGTTTTTACAAGAAGGTGCGTCACATTTATTGGGGAGACGAATTAAGCTGTGGGTGTAAAGCGGTTTCTCTCTATTAACATCTCGCCATTGGAGCTTCCTCGCGCTGTCGGATTAAGTGTAGGAAGAGGAAAGTGGGATAAGATTCCATCAAATCCCTCGTAGAAGTTAATGTCTGGAGTAAAAACGTTTTAGCTGGATTAATGTGACCAATTGATGCTAACAGCTGATATCGAAATTGACAGCCCGGGAGAATGACCTCATGCCTGAGAGCTCTCTGAATGTCAGGATGGCATAAGAATAATCAAAGTAATAACTATTGCTGAATAAACTTGAGGCCTCGAATGCCTGTGACCATTTTCTCGCCAATTTTTTGGAGACCAAAATCCGCCAACAGAAAACTAATGAAATTGAGAGCCCACCCTGGTCAAAGGGAAGTCAGACTCGTGAGGCTTCCTGGTTGTCCAACTTTATAGAAGTATAAAATGAATTTCCTTTGAGACCCAGATCGTGTTTCTCAGTCTTGCATTCACAGGAAAGAACAAAGCCATAAAAAAAAGTGAAAAGTGGGCCCTGACCCCAAATAAAACATGAAGTCAGCGAATATCGCTGTGAACTATCGTCCACATTGCATCCAAATGTCCATTCCAGCTTCCCGCCGCTTCCCTCAGGGAGACGACGTGTTTCCGATGTGGCATTCTGGGTTTTGGACCCGAGACCAGCGTCGTTCTACCACAAAAGTCTTCTTTGTGGATTTATGATCGCTAACTAAAATACATGCCTCCCATAATCATGTCACCTGTCAGACTCCACGCCAGCGCAGTGTTTGTTCCGCTCTTACCCTCTGAGGGTCTCGTGAAGTTAATTTACTGCCAGTCCCCTGCCGTGGGGATAGTAAAGTACACGCCTCATCTCTGCTTTAGTCTCACCCACCTCCTCCCATTCTTCATCCATCCCCCCCCCACACCCATAAGATGAGAAGGCAACTGGGATAAATTAAAAAAAAGAGCTGCATCGCTCTGGTGGGCCACCCTGACACTTTAATTGGAGAGGCGTAAATCAGGCTCCATTGTCAGGCACAAGGGTAATTATTTCCTCCTGTCTCAGCCACCAGCTATCCCCTCTTCGCCCCCCCATTTCACTTTTCTCTGTCCGTCAGACGCCTTCATCAGACACCTCGCTGGCACACACTCTTTCCTATCTTCTCGTTCCTGAGTGTGATTTTTTTTTTAGCAATAAGCTCTATTCTATTCTACCTTGAATCCACAGAGTAAAAGCCAGGAGCAAAAGTCCATCGATTCATGAACACGAATGTAGAGTGCCCCCCCCCCCCCCCCCCTCCTGGATTATGCCAACCATTAAGGCACAAACGGCGGTGCTGAATTATCCACCGAGCCTCGGCTCGTTTGGTTCGGGGCATTGTTTCGGCTTTCTGCTCAGCATTTATTTTGCTGAACATGATATTTTCCTTAAAAGTCTAGTTTGTAAAATGTATTTAACGGCGTTTTATAACGGCCTTGATCCATAGCGTGAATACAAGTCCTCCACTTCTCTCCGATATTTCCATCTGCACATGTTGAAGTTTTGCTGTCTAGTTAACGCAAGGAGGACAAGGAGGGAGGGTGATCTTGGAAGGGAAGAGGAGGAGCAGGAGGAGAAGGATTTCAGTCGAGAGAGTGTAACAGGACACCCAGCCCTCGCTGTCTTTTTGCTCTCCTCCCTCTCTCCTTTCTGTCTCAGTCAAGCCCGCTCAGCGAGCGTTTAGATGGAACAGCAGCATCGTGCTTCTCTGGTGTCACTGGATGAAACTGGAAACAAAGAGCTTTGAAGGGGTGAAGACAAGGTTCTGGTACCTGGATCCGTTCAAGTGGGACCAGCGCTTGTGGAGGGGTGGGGGTGGGGGGGGAGAAAGCTCTTGAAAGGTGAGTCCTGAACCAGACATCTGATCCAGACTCCTGTATACGTAGGTGGATGGTCTAACCTGCTGTGCTGCACTGTGTCGGAGCAGATAGGAGGTGGCGGGCAGGTGCAGAGTCCCGCCAGTGGGAATTAGAAACCGATTCAACTGTTTAAACAAAATTTTTCAGTGAAGATCTGAAACAAAATACTAAATAAGTAAATCTATGAAGGAGGATTTTCTGTCTCAATTTGCCGGAGCTCTCGCAACATGATCAGAACATTTAACGGGAGCAGATGGGAGACGCAGAATCCCAGGACCCCGGCTTGCTAAATTGGGAAAAAGAAGAGGACGATTTTACTCGTACAGCAATGCAGTTTTCGGCACTCATCTTACTTCGTTTTTCAGCAGCGCTTCTAAAAGAGCGAGATGGAAAATTCATTAGGCTGGCAGCCAAGAACGAACAATAAACACAATTATCACTGCAACCCAAAGGAAATATCAGGCTGACCTTCTCTGAGGAGACATTTCACAATGCCGCCACGGTGACTGTGAAGATAAATTTAATTTATTTTGTCATTACATTTTAATAACAGCATAAAATTATCACTTTATTCAGTTGCTGCTTGTGGCAAAGGCGTTGTGTCAGGGTTGCGGTTATGGCAATAAACTGTGTGTGCAAAGTTAATTTTATTTCAGACAAACATTGAGTTAAAGTGAAACGATGTGGTTATGGCTCATAAAACAAGAATTGTAAATTGTCTTTGTTGGGAGGCGAATCTGGTTCCTCTGAACGAAAGTCAGGAAGTAATGCAGGAATTAGGGCAAATGTACTTTCATCCTGACTAATGACAAAATAGTTTTTTTGTGGTTATTATAGCTTTTAAAACCAAATTCAGGTCAAATTAAAAAAAAAAAAAAAACTGCAGGTCTTTTTTTGAAAAGATAATCACACCAAATACATTCTACCTATCTTCAGAGCTTTATCTGTGTGTGTTTTCCTGGTCACGCTCTGCAACACTCAATCAGACAATGACAGAAGGATCTTGCACGGTCACATCTCTAACTGACCATGCATTCAAAAACCACACACTTCTGACAACTTAAAAAGGAGACTGTCGTCTCCACGGTGAACATCTGGAGGCTTGGAAAGTCTTGCAGCTCTTACATTGCAGTTGGCAGGATTCTGAAATGTCTGATCATGTCAAAAGTGACCCAAAACTAACATAAGCATGTGTGGTTGTGCATCATTGCATTTAAGGCATGAAGAATATGCAGGCATTTAGCAAAAAGAGACACCAGAGGAGGACAGCGCCAGAGTCGTCCACCTGGGTGTGTGTGTGTGTGTGGTGAAGCAGGAGGGGGGCTGCAGCACGAGTAAACTGGATGAGCCCTCGTGCTGTTTTATGTCTCTTAAGTGCAGCCACAGAGCTCTCATTCCTCTGCAGCGACCCATCTGTTAACCGTATGCACCTTAGCTATATACCATCCGTGCTGTTTCCACACGCCCATGTTTCATCCTATTTGTACATACAACACACCCCGACTTAAATGTTTCATAGCAATCATGCCACCTTTCTGTTTCTTGGCTATGAATTTTTCATCGTGCATCTATAAACAATGAGCAGAGAGATGCCGCCTCTAAAGACATTGTATCCTTTGTTTTAATATATACATATATATATATATATATATATATAAAAGCGATATTGCCTTTTATCAAGTATGATGCATTTTGTGTAAATGCAAATTGTGCGGTTAAAAACGCCTTTTCGATGCAGTGTAGTTTGAGATTGCGGGAGTTGCTGCCCCGCGGGCCGTGCAGCACCGACCACGATCAATAATTGAGCTGCTCTTGTCCTGTTAAGGAAAAGGAAAGCTCAAAATCCTCATGCAGCTCTTTTGTGCAGATTTAACTCATCCATATTTAAGGGGGTGGGTCACAGTGAAGAGATGTTGTTGTTCTGTTGTGGTTTGTGATACACTTTTGAAGTCTGGATCTCTCAAATTGAATATTTTTAAATATAAATTTGTTGCAGTTTTTCTTTTTTTTGCCATTATATGTTTCATTGGCACATTTCCTCGCATTAAGCAGCTAGCTGGTGAACATTGCGAGACACTCGACTGTAATTTATATGAGGAGATGCTAAATAATTAGCTAATTAGCTTTAAATTGTTTATATTTCTAAAAGCTATGGCAACATTTCACTCACAATTGTGTCTCTTTCAAACTGCAGGCATCAGTGACTAGTCTGGAAGTTTCCTCGCCGTTCCGACACGGGCAGGCCGGAGGGGCTGGCCGGACCTCCTCTGGTGTCAGCGATGGCACTCTCCCTCCTGGCGCTCCTCCTCCTCCTCCTCTCCGCCGGAGCCTCCAGCCTCCCACAGACGCTGCCAAGAATCTTCCTTTCCTTTGAGGGTAATGCGAGACACAAAAACATGCACCCATAAAATGAACATAAAACACCGCTGTGCTCTTTCTAATGAGTTTGCACTAATGCTGAACAAGTTCTGTTCTTGTGCAACCATGCATATTTTTATGCATTTTACTTTAAGGTTTTTATTTTTGTTTTTTTGGACTCCTGCAGAGTCCTTGTCCATCCATTGTCTGGCATTACTTGACAGAACTACCCTGAACCTGCTCCGAGTTAAACTTTAATCACGCTCCTCCATGCAGGCGTGCTTGATGTCTTAGCTTTTGATCCTTTTGTTTTATTTAATTTCCTCTACATGGTTTATTTAATGCATTTTTGATGCTCCTTTTGGGCTGGGGGGGGCGGGGGGGTGTTCAGCTTGTTTATGTGGTGCACGGCTGCACAGAGTCACTGAAGACGCACTGGCCTTTCGCTCATGCCCCTGAGCTATGAGTGGTGCAGCAACCTTTTCACGGTGCATGGAAGAAGACGTTCGATCACCTTCCGCTACCTCTCGCAGCTCGCGGCTGTCCGTCCAGCGATGCTCTGCAGCAAGGCAGCTTGCTTTTCTTTGAGCCTGAACTTTGCCTCACTTGGGACATGTCTTCCCCCCCAATTTACTTTCATTCTGTCGCCTTCATTCCTGCAACGCTTTCAGAGTCCTCAGAATCTGTATCTGTAGCAACCCGCAGGGTGTTTCTGCTCAGCATGCCGTGTTAGTCGTTAAACATGACAATGAAAAAAAAAAAAAACAGCATTCGGCGTCATATCTTTGACTTGACTCGCCAGTGTTTGCAAATAACCAGCTTTAAAGGTCAAACCGGGCCAAGCTAAAAAAGTAAATACAGAATGAGCAGATCCTTGCAGTCCCAGAACATTCAGTTCTGTTCCTGAGTGATTAGTTGTGATTTGTGTTGATCGCTGCAGCTTAGTTTTACCACAGGGGGGGACACTAATGGCGTGTTTGCGTTTGGTACCTGCAGTGCACTTACTTTTATACAAGCTCTGGACTTTCTTCTTAATGAGTGTTTGTATTTATGATGAGGCAAACGTGTGTCTCATTTTGCCACAATGTAATTGCTTCAAGAAGCAGAAAGCTGAGAATTCCGATTCCAGCCTTGTTTTAGCAGCCGAGGGTAAAACACCTGCATCCCAAGAGTAGATGCCCCCTTTTCCTTTTCACTTAGACGTCATTTTAAACCGAGAGTCGTGGCTCTGGCTGCCAGTGAGACTCGTATAGGGGCTCAAGGTTGGAGGCTTAAACCCTCATAAACACTGGAAGTTCATGTAGAGAGAAGAATTCAGCCTGCCATCCAAGAGCGATGACTCAAGAGTGATGGAAGATGAGTGGAATGAGGGTGTCTCTCAGGGCGAAGAGCCACAGGTGCTTCGGCAGCTGCTTGCATGGCCAAAAAAGCTTAGTTGTTAAGGTTCTTCTGCTCTAAGATTGGAAGACCTGTTCATAATTACAAGCTCGACCGGACGAAATCAAGTCAAATAAACCAACTGGGTGAGATATTTGAGCCGTGCATAAAGTCGAACGCTGGAATTTTCCTCCTCGCATCAATGCTGAAATCCAATCTAGGGGTAAGGCCGGTTCACGGGACGCCCGGCACAGGCTCAACGCCCCACAGAGAAGTTGCTGCCTCTGACATTCCTCTCCCTCATTCTGCACTTACGCTTGTGTTCCTCAGGCGAACGCAGCCAGACCACAATTAAAACCGCACAATAAACACTGGAAAAACAAATACAAAAATTCCGTTAACTCAAATCATAAAGCCTCCAGCAGTGACTCTCGCTTTTCATGCCGAGGATAATAAGCAGGCCACGCTTCCATCGTACGAGACTGCGTAGGGATAGCCTTTGTAATAAAGGATGACTGCTCTTGTACATTTGCTTCATTTTGGCATGTTTGACATATTGAATGAGGCTGCATTGGGAAAGTATACCAATCTGTCAAAGAAACTTTGCCTGCAATGTTCTGATCAATGTCCGTAGTGGAGTTTGTCTCACCTTTTTAAATATTTAATGGAAAAACAAAAACATGCTGATCACTATCTTGAAAATCCAGAGCAATAGCTTGAAATTGACTCAAGTTGCAGCAGAATTACAGGTTTTTAGTGTAATCACAGCGGGAATCGAACCCGGGCTTCTTCTGAAAACAACCTTTTGACTTGAACTTTGAAGTCCTTATTAGAATTGTCAGTCTTTTAAAAGGTTTGAAACAATTTGAGCAACTCTTTCAGGCGAATTATTTGGATTAGTTTAAATGAAACACGTTTAGCTTTATCCTGAGCAACGTAAAATTAGATTCCTTATGCAGTGTGTCTGTCGAGCAACGTCGCTCTTATGCGGCTGTTAGGCTTTGGAAAATCAGCAAACAGACTTATTATTGTCCGCAGTTTTTCCATCCACTCCGGCAAATCCTAAAACATTCCATGGATTACTTCTCAGATGGTCATGATTATCTTCTCAGATAGTTTTATCAATTGCATGTTAGCTAAGGAACCACTGAGCCAACAGGATGTGCAGAGAATCAGTGCATTGTGGGACTGCAGAACAGCTCGGTGTTTTCTATAAAATGGAATAAAATTATGTTAGATCAAATTTTGCTCTTTTAAATTTAATTGACATTTCACAATTCAGAGTAACAATTGATGTTGCGTTGTCATCTTTAAAAGTTTTAGTTGTTTTGATGTCTCGATACAAGTAAAGCAATACAATTATTATTATTTTTATTATGTGCATTAAATTGACACTAAAATATATTCCTTCCAAAGTGTATCCTTGCCTTAGATGATCAAATTGTTGTAAAATCTTATGTGAATTTTTTTTATTTCATCTGAGATGTATTGATTGAAATTTAGAATTTTGTCCCTGAATGAGAAACATACAATTTTGATACCAGTAATGATAGTCATTAATTAATAGTGACACTAATAAAAATAAATTATGCTAAATAGCTTTGAGTGTGGGTGGGATGCACCTTCTTTTGATTAATATATTATTGATGATCATTTTAATTAGAAACATTTTTATTACAAATGGGATTTCTTTTTCTATGCAAATTTTGCACAGAAAACAAATCAGTCTAGAAAATTGATCAAATTGCTTTCATATGCTGCAAACTGGAAGAAGGGTATTTCTTATATTGCTATAAACTCTCTGTAATTTGCTGCTTTGCGACAGAGGATGTTGTTATTGTTGCATAAATACTATCCAACCAAAGGCCTCATTTGTCCATTCAGTCAGCAACTGCTCCGTGTTTATGATCAGGATCATTTAACCTCATCAACGCTCTCTCCCTCTTCCTGGCAGAGCCCCATTATTAACTTTGAAATATATACAGAATGGATGGTAAACTAAGGATGATGTTTATTTGAAAGTGAGCGAATGTTTGCATGCTTTTTTGTGTGTGTGGAAAATGTTGATTTGCACACATGCTTGGCTCAGAGCCCGGCTGGGACAGCACAGAGATTGATTAAGATGATGTTTACAATTTAATGAGCATTGCTGGGAGCCACATGGGCTTCCTTCAAGCTGAACAGAACCAGCCGATACACTGCCCCCCCCCTGCATCTCATTATTGCCATCTCCTCCTGCATGTTTCCTATGTCAATGATACTGTTAATGCACTGATGTGTACACGGCGGTGAGCGTTTGCAGAGGCGCACCCTTCGGACAAAGTGTATGTTGTCTGTGGTAAGTTCCAAGGAGGTGCATTCCTCGGTTTTGATTGCATTTCTGGGAAATCCGTGTTAAATCTACGTGGTTCACCAGCTTTGACACTAAACTCGCTTCTTTGCGTAGCGGATATCTCAAATATCTGAAGCCCGGGCAAACTGGGACTGATTTAAGATGTCAATCAGTCTGAACGGAAGGCTCTGCCTGGGTAGTCCGTGTTACTTTACCCTCGTGTCTCAGGTTTAAATCAGCCCGAAGGCTTCAGCAGCTCTTTATTTTTTGCCTCTATGACAGATCACCTCTGGTTTTAAAGAGTTTCATGGAATTTTTAAATGAACATCACAGCCATTCAGGCAACGGACCTGACAGCATATGTGCTGACTTTTGAGGTCAGGAAAAGGTCAAAATGCCCCAGATCAATGCCGGATCAGTAGCCATGCAGGAGCCTGCCCCCTCCCCAAAAGTTAATTGTTTTCATTCACGTCAGCTTCCTGCTTCTGTTTCACATTAGAGCGGCATATTATCGGGATAAATATGATCACCTGTGTGATCAAGAGGATTTCCAGGCAGGACAAAGAATTGGTCTGTTTAAATTGCCGCCTACGGTTATCCCTGTGTGTGTTTGTTCTCTTCACTATGCAATGCAGGAAGAATGGTATTGAACTATTATTGGCAATGTGTCAAATCCTAACATGTCCACCTAATTGCCAGCGTTGCATCCTGGGCCTTTTCTGAGGGGGTGCGGTGAGCTCAAGCTTGCACGGCCTGAGGGCTCGCAGTGTTTGAGATGTTTGACAGCTCCTCTGTCAGCCTGCCTTTCTCTGCCCGCCTGTCTGTGTTTAGCCTGCCGATGACCTTGGCTAGCCCTGTTGAATGCTTTATTATTCCTCCTCTGAGACACGCTGAGAGGTAATCAGGGGCCACAAAGACGGCCTCGCTACAAGGTGATCACAGATCAATGAGCTTATTGAACTTGGAACTAGGAAGTTTCCTTCCATTGCTGTATCAGAATATTTGTACGATCGGGTCGATTAATTGTTCAGCTCTCGCATTTTCCTTCACGTTTCAATGCTTGATATTGCAAGGACTAAATCCGTCCTATTTACCATTGCTGGAATAAGGCCGGAGGGAATGTTCCTTCTCCGTTACTGAAAGCCTTCAGTGGCTTGAATGGAAATTCCTTAAACCCCTTGGATCAAATCTGTATACACAACCTTTTTCCTGGAGTCTCCAAGCCAAACCCTCAACAGGTGTGTTTGTCATTGTTGCCCCGTCAGCGAATCTTTACCTTCACTCATCACCCGAGAAGCGACCGCTCAACCTCAGCGGCATCACCTCACTGACAAAATAGAGCCTTTTCCACACCTGATGCCATTTTGCATTGTGGGTGGGAAAGGGGCCGTCATCCTCTATGACTAATAAACACATCGATCGTGAGAACCCGCTGACCCCATATTCCCCACTAGCATCCCCATCGCTCTTCGACTCACCATGAGCATGAGCAAAAAAAAAATCACAAGATGTACCGCACGCTAGTGCTCATGGTTTGCTCAGGCGGTCGGTCCCGGCAACAAGGTGTGGAGCTGTTGGAAGGAGTGGCCACTGGTGACATGAGAAGGGGCGGCCATGTGCTAATCGGCGCATCAGGAGTGCAAACTTTAGATGCACGGTGGACAGGTTGTCAGCTCAAGTTTCAGCGCCGACAGGGAGCCAGCACTTTAGCACGGTCAGCCGTCCAGTTGCAGTTACAGTAATCTGGCAGTTGACATTGGTGCCGGGTGACATCACTTCAGAACGCACACAGCCAAAGGGAGAAAATGCACTGCGGGCTCACATGTCATTTCGATGCAGCCTCTGCTTGGGGAAGCTAACGTGAGAGAATTCCGGCGTTCTGCCTCACCATATGATTCCTGTTATGAGCGTCGGGACGATCGCAGACAGGCAACAATCGGAAAATGAATTCTGGCTTCAGTTCGTAACAAGGAGAAGCTGTTTGCATGCTGATTACTGAATGCAGCCCGCCATGGGGATGCGAGGTATGTTTTGCAGCAGACAATCAGACGACTCCGTCAGGCCCTGCGACTCATACTGGGTGGTCCCCCCCACATACTGGAAATACACCTTAACATCCAGTATGACATATGTATATGCCACCAGTCACTACTGTATACCAGCAGACTGGTCCCCAAGAAGAGTAGATGGATGTCCCACTGGGACTCGAGGGGCTTGTGAGTTGCCGGGTTTAAGACCTTTACTGCTCCAGTATGTGTGAGTGGACCCGCCATTGGCTGGGTCAGTGCAGTCATCCAGAACCGAACGCAAAGAGCTCGTTGCTTTGTCCCAACCAAAGAGCAATGGCATTTGGCACCGGATTTGGAGTCAGGCCGCTTTGATGAAACCCACACCGTCTTGGGAGGAGAGATGAATTGCAAGGGGGCAGTGTAGGCCCCTGCTCCAATATTTATCAAGACGGGCGATCAGGGGGCCTCCGAGGTTTCGGCTGTCCCTGACGACCACAGATCAAGCGCTCCTTGAACAGAATGGAAAGCAAACCTCATTAGCATAAAGGTAATTTATTCATGTAGCCTTTCAGGTGCAATGCCAGCGAGATGAAGGCAAATTTGCATCGGGGACTTAGCTTGCATTTGACCCACTGTCCAACCCTGAAGTGTTAATTTGGTGCAGGAGACCTTTTGGCTCGTGTCCTGACGTTAATCAACACTCCAAACTCTCACGTTGACTACGGCCGTTTAAACTCTGATCCACTTTAACGTTCTGGCAACAACAATGCCACATTGCTGCCACATGCCAATTTGATCAAAATTCCCCTGCGGATGCATTTTCATGGAGTGACTGGCTCATTTGGCAAAATGCCGGCATCCTATAAACGACAGCTGCGTGTGTCCCGCACTGCACCGTGATTTGATTGACTTTTCTTTCAAGTCCTCGCACCTCTTGATGTCTCGCATCGGAACAAGGTCCCTGAGGCAAGTTCAAATCCTCGACCGCAGCCGCTCTCATACTGGTCCTGGTTCCACTTGCTTTTTCCAGCCACTGTTAATCTCACATTTTTTAAAATGCTGCACAACAACAAACCACTTGTGTGGACACCCCAAACCAGAACCATGGAAGCATTGTTTATTGCCAGAGGCTTTTCCATGAGCCTCAGTTATTTGATCGTTCATCTTAATGCAAAGGACATCTGTGGGGATTGTGGGTCACCGTCTGCCTGATTTGGACTCAGTTTACACCTCCAGAGTCCAGAGGAGGGCCAGACGCATCGCCACAGACCCCACCCACCCGGGCCACAGACTGTTTGTCCCGCTTCCATCAGGGAAGCGGTTCAGGACAATAAGAAGCAGCACAGCGAGGCTCAGGAACAGCTTCTTCCCCCGAGCTGTGAAAGCAGTCGGTCCCTCGTAGCGATCTGGGACACTTTATGCCGGCCCTGTTGCTGCTGCTGCTGCTATTCTGCACGACTGCCTGTGATTCTCACTCTCTCTGTGTATATATATATTGTTTCTTAAGAGAGAGAATTTAGTTTTTGATTTGACATATGTTATGATGTGTGCCTTAAGCCGTGGGCCTTCTCACGATTTATTTTATTTAATGATAATAAAGTACCTTGAATCTTGAATCTTGAATCTGGTTGTTGTTTTTCCTCTCTCGACTATATAATTGTGACAGAAAAAAAACAAGATGTAGCAAAAGTGGGCAATCGGATCTCTTAAAAACGGGGGGGGGGGGGGGGGATGGGGGGGTGATTTCTCTCTGCTTCTTGGCTTTTCAATCCGATCGCCTCTCTGCTTTTTTTTTAAACTCCGAGACCCAGCAGCATGTTGCTTCTCTTCAGAATCGGCGCTCTTTACTTTGCCATTAGCAGAAGGTTGAACGACCCAGCATAATCAACGCAGCGTGTGGTTTCCTCAGTGGAGCTGCAGCGGTGGCACAATGAAAGCAGGCTGTCAGGAACCGGAGGGCTGTATTTACCCCAAACGTTCCAAAAGCAACACTTCACATGACTTTGATGGCAAAAGCATCTTGACAGTTGGCTGCTGCAGTTTTCTTGGCTACGCTGTGGAGGTATTATCCCTTATTGGAAAATGACCTGGAAGAGGGTTCTCGATACCGAGCCCAGTCAAGAAAAGAGGGACAAAAGTACCAGAAAATAACCCAGATGAGGTTTAGTCTTGTTTCAGTATAAAGTAAAAGATTCCTTTTAGGACAACTTTTACCTTCCAATTCCTTTTAATTCTTTCTCATCACAACCCATCCTCCACCAAGCGAGGGATGTTTTCAGTGAATACGATCTACTTCTGCAGCCAAGGAGGCGACCCTGCTGCTTAATATTGAATGACCTCCGGTCCAATGGAAGGCTTTGTTGCTGCTTCCGCTTGATCAGCTCACACAAAAAGGAAAAAGACATCCAAGGAGAGAGAAAGTCTGAGCTCCTGCGCTTTCCGCCAACTCCACCGTGTCCATCCATCGGATCATGGTGGAACGCGTCTCCATTGGTCTGCTTGCAGACAATTGGGTCACGGTGGGTCAAAGGCAAGACAGCAGGAACTTCTCTGAGATCCACAGGGCGGTGAAAGTCCCACCCACCCACATGGATGATAGAAAGCCCACCAACTGTCAAAGCTACAAAGCCGGTTCTTCCTCTTTCTTTTCCTATCTCCACCTGCAATGAAGACAGCAGCAAGATAAGAATAAGGCATTTCATCGCACATATTGCCTCGGCTCTTCCCATCGTACCTTCTTACAATGGAGTGAAATACCCCCCCCCCCCCCATGGAAACTGCAGATCCTCTTCCATGTCACGCTCCAGGACAGGGTTATTAGGCCGTTGTATTAAATCACTCTGTCCCCTCCTGCGTCCCAAAAGCGTTGAAATAATGAGCTGCTTGACGATGCCTGAGTAACGCTGCCCGTGAACAGTTAAAAGTCTTCCCTCTGGGGGGTGTTGTGTGAGATCGCAACAAGGAGGAATGCCTATAAACTCATGACTAATGAGCCACATGTGGTCAAGATGATTTTTTATTATTATTATTACCAACAACCACTTTTTGTTTCTCTTTTAATCAAATTTATGGATTTTTTTTTTAATTCAAAATGTATTGGTGGATGCTACTTTAAAAAAAACAACAACATATGGAGATTAGTGAAACTAACATGACTCAGATCAGGCTTTATCTCTCAGATGGAGCAGGTGCACCGTCTGACGACATCAACTGCTGACGTCAATCTCCAAACCTGCAGCAGAGCAGCCATGACTGGTGTGTTTGTGTGAGGCTGAAATAAGAACACTTTAAGGACACTGGATCCCCTGGTATGTCTCTAGGGGGGTTCAGTTTGTCCCTCTGCAAATAAGCCAGATCCAGGCGACACACACACACACACATCCTCGGTGCATCCCAGCACAGGATCGGGTCCTTAACGGTCCTTCCATCCTCAAGAAGGAAAATGAAAGTCTCCTCCTTCTCCCCACAGAGTTGAGAGTTCACAATAACATGAAGCAGCTATTTCACCCATCGCCACACCCCGCTCTGCACAAGTTGCTCCCCTCGTGGAATGTCCAGGAGGGATGCTGTTGGGAATGTTGGAAGTCGGCCTATAAATTGAAAACACAGCATGCGTATTTTGTTTTATTTTTTTATTGAGGAGCCTGCTGCACACCAGATGGTTCACCAAACCATCTTGTTTTGCACATTATTTTAATTTTGTACAATGGCGAGCTCCATTTTCGTGCTCGTGATGCTCAAACTGATGAAAGAAAAAAAATGTTTTTGTGCTTCCCTCTGAACATTATTTTATTGTAAAAATCATTAGAAATCAATACGCGGGCCATTCATTTTCACAAGTATATGATCTAAAGCTTACTCAGCTGTTACGCCTGTATCCACTCAACCAATCAGAGCACTTGTTTTCCCGTAGAGGCTGTAATGTGCGATGGTAAAATTGACTCATGCCCAGAACCATCCCTTGTAAACAACGGTAGGTCGTGTTTAATGACAGCTGCTGCTTTAAAGCTCCAGAAAACTATCAGCGAGAAGAAGGTTTCAAATAAAGTTTACCTCCTCGTGTAAAACTGAGGTAGAGTGATGTGGTCGGAACAGTTTTCCTGAACCACCTCGACAGACTTTATTTTGGGAAGATATTAAAAAGTTGCTTTTAGTTGGCTCAGTCTTTCCTCTATTGTTTTTCTAGGCACACATTTACTTTTTTATCTTTATCTCACAGCCGTGATTTCATGTGCAAGTCGTTAATGAGCGGCCAGATGATGCTCTTGCATGTCGCCTGCTCTCGCTTCAAGAGGTGGACCATATAAGGTAATTCACCTGCAGCACTGCATCAAGAGAGCCAAAAGTCCAGGGAAACTCGCCTCTGCCTTGAAGCGCTTTTTGAAGTGAAACACGACAGGATTCACACGGCAAAACGAGCCCAAAAAAACAGCCTGGGATCAGATTGAGGCTCGCTAAAGAAAAACCTTCAACATCAGAGGCCCCAGTCTCAAAAGCACCTGACTGAAGTAAACCACGGACCACCGTACTGTATTAATTGATTGGAAGACAGCGTACAATAAGATCCTCTAGGGATGGTGATTGGAGGGGGGGGGTGTGTTGAGGCAAATTGCCCTTCACCCTGCGTGCTCTCGGTGCAGATTGAAAAGCTGATGCATATGCATGAGCCTTGCCTCATCGGTGAATGCCTTTGATGGTTTGATGGTGCCGTCTGAAGTTATCTCACTCTGGAGCCAGACTGACTTTTTGTGTTTAGTTGCAGTGGGTGTGAACAATGCAAGTTTTTTTCATAGGTAAAAGAGGAGGAGGACATTTCCACCTTGTTGGCGCTGCATTCGCAGCTCCTGTTGAACTGGATGGATGAAGGTTGGGTGAAAAAAAAGGATTGTAGCCTAAAATATGTGTCTGTGTCTTTTCTGATTTCTTCCAGTCAAAGTTTTGATTTCTAATCACCGATACTTGATTTTAACAGGAAGATTGATCAAAAATTGATCTTTAATACAGAAACGACAGAGATGCATTTTTTTTCCCCCAACAAACTGGAGGGCTCTTTGAATTAGTGGCAATAAAATGAGGTGCCCATGCAGGGGACATCTGAACCACGGAGGAGCAGCGGCTCGACTGTGAGCTTCTCACCGTGTCCCTGAGCCAGAGCTAGTTTAAAGATTTCTCTTTAGACCTTTAGGCTTCAGACCTGCTTTGCAGATCTCCTCTTTTAATTAGAGAGAGCTTCATGTGGGTTTGCATGTCAGCCATCTCTGAACTTACAAGGACTTGTTTTGGCTTTATCTGCTTTCTCCCAGACCTGCAAGCGTCCCAGTCCTTCGAGCACTACAGCATATCAGACAAGGCCATGGACTACAGGATCCTGCAGATGGACGAGGACCAGGACAGGATGTACGTGGGTTGCAAAGACCACGTCCTCTCCATGGACATCAATAACATCACCCATGGCACACTTAAGGTCAGCAGGTGTCACCGGATTGAGACTTTGTCGTCCCGCGACGCTGGCATCTGTTTTCCACCGTGATCTACAGGTCGCATTAGCCACACGCTAAAACCCATTGGGGGGGCGGTATTATTTTAATCGGTGTAATATATGCAAATCAGCGTACATTTTCCACAATCAGGACATTTTTTGTGTCGTTCAAGAGAGGCTCTGAAAATTCTCTGATAACTGATTTGGCATGCAGCAGAGGAGTTAGCTTCATCGCAATTGACAGGCATAAAGTGCATAAACAGATGGGAACGCATTTAGGGTCCTCCAGGGAACGCTCCATCCCCCCCCCCCAAGTAAATTGCTTGATGCATTCATCTCGCCAGACCTTTGAGCACCTCTCACAGGCTTGAAAGCAGAAACATTTTCCACAGATGGCAAACGCCTGGAATCAGTGGTGCATCTATTGAACGTTGTTTCATTCATTCTCCCCAAAATGTTCTCTTGGTTTTCTTGTCTATGCACACAGCATATGATCAAAGCTCCGTGTTTGTGATCAGCGGGTGAATTTATGCGATGTCTCTCTCAGTGCTCGCTTCCCGGTCATCACTGATTTAAGCGATGAATTATGTGCTGTTTTTTTTCTTTTTTCTTCACCATCAGGTGTTTTGGCCTGCGTCCACAAGCAAGATAGAGGAATGCCAAATGGCAGGAAAAGATCCAACGGTAAGAGCCCTCATACGCAACCTATCATATAAAACACGGCTAGCCTTCCCATCAGACCAACGTATGAAACCCTTTTTTCCCACGGGGCTTGAACTCGTCCTCATCACCCCTGGGGAGCTTGAGTCAAAAAGTAGCTGAGAGGCAACATCCGAATAGTCCTCGTGCTTTTCTGCTGGAATCTAGACTAAAGGTTTTGGCAGCTGTTGCCAGATCTGTTCCGCCAAGTGGGTCTCCATCTGTGAGTTTATGTCAGGTCCGATCACATGTGCGTCAGGCACCAGATGTCTACAGGGTCCGCCGGCTGGCCGGAAGGCCTCGTGGCATCAGCACATTTTTTTCAGGACGAGAAACGTGACGGCGTGGGCGGGAGCACGTGGAAAAACAAAAACAGAATCAAAGTGGAATGCAGGACAACGATGGATTTCGTAACTTGAAGTTAGAGCAGCACTTGTTAGCTGCAGCAAGATCTAATGAAGACATGCAGTGGGGGGGGGGCTCAGGAGACAGATTGTTCCGCCTCTGTCTTCCCCTTAATTGGCTTGTTGTGGACTAAGTGCATGCAGAGACAAGGGAAGAGAGAGAGAAGTTTGCAGGAAAAGTAACTTTTGATGTACCGACTTTTAAGGGTCACATAATAAGCATCACACGGTGAAGGGCCTGTTTGCCCTTCATCCTCCAGCATCCCTCCATCAGCTGGGGTAACTGAGGATCTGGTTGTGCAACATGCGGCTGCAGGAATAGAGATTTTTCCAGGCGCCAATCATTTGTGCCGCTCTGACTCACAGACGGCTCCCACAAATATTTGGATGAGCCATCTCTGTGTGGAGCCGCTCAATGGCCCCCCCTCCTTCCTTCTGCCATCCGTTCTCCTCTCCGGCTTGTCTCCCACCAACGACCTTCTCTTTCTGTCTCATTAGCATTTTTTTTATTTTCCTGGTCACTGTTTCCAACTCTGGTTTTGTACGTTATGTGGTATAAGTTCACTTATTCTCTTCCATCATGCCCCCCCCCCCCCCCCCCCCCAATCCCTCTGTTATGGTTACTCTCCCCATCTGTATATATTAGGTTCCCTTCCGCTGATAGAATCTGCAGTGGCATCGGAGGAAACCTATATTCTTAAGGCTGCTCCCTGTTGACCCCCCCCCCCCTACTTTAAAATGTGTGCGACCATCATTTGAGGCCATGAAGCTAGACATTACTGACTTGCCACAGAATCTGGGTGCAGGCTTTCTGGGGATGAACGATGCACAATTAAGGCAAACCCCAGAGAGACAATGAGGAGGAGGTTAAATAACAGAGTTGTTTTTCATCGATCTCTCTCAGGGGAGCTTCGGCAGCTGCCATTCCTGCAGCCGCGGCCAAGTTCCCGACGGCTCCCCGGACACGTGTTCATCTCCTCCCCACTTTTATATCCTCTCCTTCTTCCTTTCTCGACTAATTTTTTTTTTTTTTTGCAAATTCGAGCCGCTCTCCTGCTGCCGTTCGGGCTCAGGGAGTGAAAGGCGAGACAGCGGAAGATTAGTAATCTGCCTCGCACAGATACATCACAGTGACGCTCGTTTTCCAGCAGCTTTAACGGCAGCCCAGTGAGCTCTGGGGGGGGGGGGGGGGTTGGCTGTTCAAGAATGCGATTGTATTAAAATGTCATAGCAAGTGAGGGAAGTCTGAGTTACTCCCTCACATGGAATGGGATACTTCAGGAGAGATAAACAGGTTGCGTTCGCTTGGCGCTGCACCAGGAAGTAGACCGTACCCTCTGTTGTGGCTGCTCCAGTGCGTCACAGCTGAGGTGAAAATGAGTATTGAAACAGGAATTGTTTTTCCCAAATGCTGCAACTGATGAGAGCATCTCCAAGTGTAATTTACATTTTCTTTTTTTTTATCGAGACAGCTGCAACTATATCATCGCACTCAACACCAATATTCCCATGATGCTTTGCTCCTCGTCGTACGGTTCCTTGGCCATGAAAGCCCTATACCCAGAGAATTTGGAAGCGCAAATGTAAAAATCATTTTTATGGGAACAATTCAGGATTTCTTCTCACAAAGCTCCACAGCCTGAACTCTGTACCGCCAAACTGTGGGTTTCACAAGCTCCTTGTAATTTGGGTGATATTTTTCATTGTTGTCTGCCTTTCCAGCATGGCTGTGGGAACTTCATCCGGGTGGTGCAGCCGTACAACAGAACTCATCTGTTCATGTGTGGCAGCGGAGCCTACAGTCCCGTCTGCGTCTACGTCGACAGAGGCCGCAGGCCAGAGGTGGGAACGCCAAGACAGACTCACGTCACTAAATATGCAAATCTGCGATATGATCGACCACATTCCAGGAAATGGTCAAATCCATTGTTGTAAACGAGACACTAGAGATGAAAACCAATTCAATCTGTGTGTTGATGGATTATACTCTCTAGTAGGCCATTAAAACACTTGGGGATTTGCTTCAGGCTGCTTAATGATGATATACGACAGAAATAGCACCCCTAAGTCTTAATTATAAGTATAATTAAACCTCAAGCAATATAATGGTGGTTTGGTGATGGAACATTTTTTTCATGCTTAAATAAAAATAAAAATAAAAGAGATATTTGTGTTGATGGTTACTAAAGTAGAGGAAATACTGCCACCCAGAGCAAGCAAACACAAATCGACTTTCTTCTGCTAGAGATGCAACATGTGATGAAGTCCAGTATCAGATTTCAGCTAATTATGTTGAGATTCAAAATATAAAATGTTCTTGATGGCAGTAATAAAAAATTGTGTTGGAAGGAGAATTACTTTCACTGGAAAAGGCAGCGAGGAGGATGAAAAGCAGCAAAATACGAAACCGCCCGACTCAAAATGAACTTCTCGAGCAGCATCAGATCACACGGAAACTCGATACGGTTTGAATCAGAGCAGATGCTGAGGCGATGAGGGAGACAGCGGAGCCAGAGTCTGGCGTGGAGGGCCGACACCCCGTTCCCATGCCCGACACGCAGCTCTGTAAGTGAGAACAGGGGAAGACTTCCAGGAGAGCAGTGCTCACCGAGCCATCGGCCGAATGAAAGAGCTCGCCGCCGGGGCTCTCTGCCACGCCGGCGTGCCATTTGTCATTCGGGGCTGTTTGTTTGAAAGGCAACGCTGCTCTGTTTGCGTCTTCTAAGATCAAACATGTCAGCGTGTCGGGTGAAGAGCTCTGCGGAGCATAAACAAGCTGCTGGTGGCAGGAAGTTGACGGTGAGCTCAGTGTGGACCTTTGACCCGGACTGTCAGGCGGCTTTAGGGACTGGATTGGCTGGCTGCTGCAGACAGGGGGTTTATTGTCATCGTGTCTTACATAAATGGATAGTGAATAAAAGACCCTATTTAGCTTTTAGATTGATAAAATGTTTTATTAATTCAATTAAAGGGGCCTTTCTGTTTGCATCCTCTCCCCATGTCTGCGTGGGCTATGGATACAGCGGTTGGAAAATGAATGATTGAATTCATTAATTAAAGGACGTAATAACTCATTTCTATATAAATGGCACCACAAGTGCCTCCTCGTACTTTTTTATGACATATTTGAACAAATTAAGATTTTTAAAAACTTTGGGCTTTTTTGGGACCCTCTCTGGATTACCAGCAGGATGAGGCAGCTTTTCCACCTAAAACGGACAGATGTGTGTATCCAACATATTTTTTGGCAAATAAAATCCATATTTCCTTCCAATAAGAATATTTTTTTTTTTTTTTTTACTGTTCCACATAGTCCAGTAAAGGTAGGCCGGCCCAGGACCATCTGTGTCCCTCCACAAAACCTAGATGGAGGGGGAATGTGAGCCGTGCTTCCTTACGGGTCATTGATTATGACCATTCATGCAGTTTTATAGCAGTGGAGGCCACTAGATGGAAGAATTTAACATATAAAACTGTCTCCAGATTCTCTGACTTCTTTTTTTTCTTTTTTCCTGTCACAGGAACAAATATTTCACATTGACTCCAAGATTGAATCTGGCAAAGGGCGGTGCTCCTTCAACCCTCAAGTGAACACCGTCTCCGTCATGCTCAGTAGGTACCGACCCAAACCTGAGCGATCGCTTGAAATGTTGTGAAGAAAGAGTCCCCTCCCCCCCCAAAAAAAGAAGAAGCTACACTTTCATTAATTGTTGTGCTGTCATGAAATGTCTTGTTTTGCTCGACAGTGGGAGCCATTGTTTGCTTCTTGCTGGTTTAAGAGGGGTTATCTGTTACCTTATCATGCCTTTATCATCATAAACCACTGCAGAAGACTCGGATGGTTAAAGTGAATGGTTCAGTGTTTAGAGTAACAAGATCAGAATGAAGAAGATTATTTTGCTTCCCTCAGACGTTCACGTTTACTTGCTGTTCCAGGACCAACTCAAAGATATCCCTGATGTCATTCAGCCATTAACCGTGATTAAATAAATATCCTCGCCAGGAATCCAGATAGGACACAAATATGGACACTCTATGTTCCTCACTCCCTGCTTTCACCATTCCCTCCTGCAGTTATATGTTTTGTTTTATTTTTACCAATTTATTTTTCCTAGGCGTAGAAAATGCTTATTTTACCAATAACATTTATGAAAATGATAGAAATGTAAGCCGCAGAATCCCGCAATATAGAAGAAAATCCCTCATATATGGGTACAAGTGTTCGGCCAGTGAATATATAGCGAGGGACGGCTGTACTGAAGTCAGTTATTCAACTTTCTAGTTCAACAGTTCTTTACATAAAGTGAGAATTAAATTCTAACTTGATGCATCGCTTCTGTCGGGTCGCGAGTCTGGACACCGGCTCGTCTCGACCGCCATCCGCTCTCTTTTGTACTCTGATTGGTTCGGGGTGTGGGTGGGGGGGTGGTGGGGGTCGGGTTGCTGGTGACACGACTGAAGGCTACACGCTGCACCCTCGCCTCTGTTTTCACACGCTCCAGCATGGCCATGTCAGCAGCAACCAGAGGCCTCCTTCAGAGGAACCAACGGGGGGGGGGGGGTCATCGGCAACAACCCGACAGAGATAGACGGGAAGGTGCTGAGGTTAAGAGTCGAGGTCAAGCAAAGCTGTGAAGGCTGAGATACAAGTCGAGTCTCGGAGGACGATCAGAAGCTCGTATTCCTCACCATCTCTTCATCTCTCGTGCATCCCCCGAGTGTTAGTCGACACTCGCCCCTGAGAAAGCCATCTTGGATCTGTGGGCCACTGTACTTATTATGCTCCGCCTCCTAGCATGCCCCGCCTCCTCCACAATGCGCGGTCTGGAACTGATGGATGATGAAGTGAGAGTAAAGAATGATAAAACGCATGACCCGACACACACACACACACACAGACGGAAAGCCCATTCACGCAGCAAGCCTGACGTCATTCATCCGGATTAGGATAACATGTTTGTCCCTGGAAGGACCCGTATTTGCCTTTATATTCCTCAATATGTGAACATGTTGTTGATTCTGTTGCGTGTGTGCGTGTGTGCGTGTGTTTGTTTATGTTTACTCCTTTAGACCAGGAGCTGTTCTCAGGCATGTACATTGACTTCATGGGGACCGATGCTGCCATCTTCAGGAGTCTGACCAAGAGAAATGCTGTGCGGACAGACCAGCACAACTCTAAGTGGCTTAGCGGTTAGCACACAAACACACACACATTTCTTTTGTTTTGGTTTGTGTAACCTGTTAAAGTCTCCACATACCTCTTACCTTAATTCAGAGCCGGTCTTTGTCGATGCCCACCTGATACCAGACGGAACCGACACCAATGACTCCAAATTGTACTTTTTCTTCCGCGAGAGGCTATCGGACAACAGCGGAAATACTAAAAATATCCACACTATGGTGGCCCGAGTGTGTCCAGTAAGTCTGCATGTGAATAAATCAATAGTGTGTGCTCTTGAGTTGCTCTAGTCTATGCAGTGTTTGCTCTTTAGAATGACATTGGAGGACAACGGAGCCTGGTGAACAAATGGACTACCTTCCTGAAGGCCAGGATGGTGTGCTCAGTTCTCGAAGAAGACGGCACCGAAACTCACTTTGACGAACTGGGTTAGTGAGGTTATTCGATTTTATGGACTCTCTGTATTTTGTTCTGCGAGTTTCAAGCTCCATCTTTTTCTCATGCTCCATGAAACAAGTTTGAAACGAGCGTTGTATTTGTGAAACAATGTGGGCCGAGACCTAATCCCTGAGCACTCACTATTTTCCCGGAGTTTCCAGTGATTGCTTTCTCCATAAACAGTCCATGGATCTCCCTTTGTTTGGTCTGGACTGGAGGTGTAACCCTTCCATAACAACTGCTCGGCTGTTTTTGGTTACATTTGCATTTCATTATGTGCATATTATTGCAGTCCTTTCTCAGCCTCAAAGCTTTTTGGATCTGCTTTTCCGTTCAGTTCTTCATACCGGAACATCTGTCAATAGTTTCACTTGCTTTTTGTTTCCAATCTCACCTGCAGATTCAGATGATCCAGGATATAGGGAATTAGTCGAAGGTATTACATCTGTGTGAGGATATTTGTGCTTTCCCTTTCAGAAAGTATGTTTTTGCTGGAAACCGATCAGCCCAAGAGCCTTTTGGTGTTTGGAATCTTCACATCCACAAGGTAGGGCAGAGTGTGACTCGGCCAGCTGCTCAGTATCTCTGTGTAAATCACAGAGTAGAAATCAACAGGAGTGGATGTGCTTGGGCAAAAGGCATGTTGTATAGAGATGTCACGTCTCATGTTGCAGGATCAAATATTCAAAATGAAGAAAAACAACCCTGTTTGCCTTTACAGTAATAAATATTTGAGGGTTTTTTTTATGGTTTTTGGTCGATGGTGGGTGGGCACAGATCACAGAAGAGAAACCATTGCCTTTTGGTGCAGACCCAGGAAATATTTTAATAACTTTCCATATAACTCTCCATAACCTTGCAAAATTCATAAATACATGCTGAACTAATTTGCAAAAGGCTGTGTGTGTGTGTGTGTGTGTGTGTGTGTGTGTGTGTGTGGTGTAGGGGGGAGCATCAGTCAGGCAAACAAAACAGACACGTTCAATTCTTCAGGCTTGGCCGAGCAAGTCATTCCAATATTATTACATACTTATTATTAGCGCTTTTGAAATGATGATGAACTTCCTTTTTATTTTTTTCACCATCATAAAAAAAGACTGTCTTTACTCTCATTCAAAGCCAGCAGGGCCTGCATGGAGAAATAACAGACACTTGATCTGTCTGTTCTGATCTCTAATTGAGTTCGTATGGTTAACCCGGGGTGACGGCCCAGCCCGCTGACCCACCTCAGGATCACAGAGAGGTTAGGGTGGCGTATCCTGGCTCGGTGAACAAGGCCAAACCAAACCAGCGGGGGGTGTCTCAACACTGCTTCTACCTCCATCTCTGCACAATACGCCCCTGTTCCCCCCTTTCCAGCATGGCTTCTTTTATGTGCTAAGGAGTAGGGTTTTAAATGACGGAGAAAACCACATCAGATCAATGAGGGGGGGGGTCCCACAAGAGAGAGAGGAAGAAGTTGCACGCCAGACCGCATGACTGGCACATCCTCATCCCGATAAACAGCTCCGGTGTTCCCAGTTCATTTCAACTGTTTGTCTCGTCTCCTCAGCTCCGTGTTTAAAGGCTCCGCAGTGTGTGTGTACAACATGGCCGACATCCTCACCGTCTTCAACGGGCCCTTCGCTCACAGGGAGGGCCCCAGCTTTCAGTGGGCGGCCTTCCAGGGGCGCATACCGTACCCGAGGCCAGGAACTGTGAGTTCACCAGAAGGCCATTCATTCATTCATTCATTTGTTCATTCACTTGTTCATTCACTCATTCATTCACTGGCGATGTCAGCACATGATTCTAAAGCAAGCAATTGTATAAAATATTTATCTTAACCTCACAGATCTTCAGCTGGAAAAAGGCCAGCCTTGTTCTTGGAAAAATACATATAATATAATAAAATATTTAAGACTGAAAGGAAAGATTGCACGACAAATACAAACACAGTCAATATAAGTATTTTATGAATTTAAGAATTGCATTTCTTTTCCATAGTTGCTAAACTCCACATATTCAAATAAACGTAATTGGAATTATTTAAGCAGTTTTAATAATGATAATTATTTCAGTAGTTATTTTTCCATTTTCTTTGTATAGGAGAGTGAATGAAGGCTGGATTTTTTTTTTTATGTTCAAGATTATAATCCAATATAATAAAGATTTGCACTAAATTGTGACGTATAATAAACTTGCATTTCTAAAACCTGAAAAATGTTATCACATTTATTGCCCATCCTTTAAACCTTCTATATAATTTCGGATTGCATTGATGTATTTCTTTTTTAATTACAGAGAAAATTACGGCTGCAGAAAACCTCAATCATTACATAAACATAGTGTCAGTACATTTTAGAGTATTACTGCAACATTACTCAGATGCAACAAATTCAAATATTAAAAAAGAAATGCATTAAATAAACAAATACTAATCCGATATTTATCTCTTACTGCTTTTTCAGTCAATAATCTGAATCAAGTTCTAACATTCACTTTATGGCTCAACTCTCTGCTTTATATATGCAAATGAGAATACTCTTTGATTTGCTTGTCCAGTGTCCTGGCGGCGCCTTCACCCCCAACATCAGGACGACAAAGGAGTTCCCAGACGATGTGGTGACGTTTGTACGGAACCACCCGGTCATGTTCAACCCCGTCTACCCAATAGGGAGGAGACCGCTGGTGGTTCGGACCAACGCGGACTACAAATACACGTCAGTGGTGGTGGACCAGGTCATGGCGGCGGACGGCAACTACCAAGTGCTCTTCCTGGGCACAGGTATGAACGTTGCAACAATAACTTCACTAGATTGTGTTGGTCCATCAAGAAATGGAAATTATTTGGCTAGATATCTCGACTTTGTTGAAATTTGCAGCAGGAAAAGCTGCAATTTCTCTTTCCAGTGTAAAATCTAGCTATGAAACAAATCTTAACATTTAGGATTGTACTAGTGCCGGCTTGTCATGTTCAAAATCTCCCGTCCGGGGGGACCGCCAGACGGTGGCTGGTTGCTATGGAAATGAGGCCCAGAGGTTTTAACAAAAATAAGAAAGAGATGACGAAAAGATCGAATGAGTTCATTTCACAATTTGAAGCCCAGAAAAAACAAGTAAATGACAACACGAGTGCACGACCACTTTCCGTTCTGGAGAGGAGAAAGATGGGAAAAGAAAAAAAAAGTGCCACATCCCTTTAACATATTAGAGACATCACTGACAAGTAAAGGACAGTTTTAATCGCGGATTACAGAGGAGATGGCGTGGCACATCCTGTACAGAACGTGCAGCACGCTATCAATGTCATTATGACACTAAATGAATCACGAAGCGACCAGTAAGATTCCTTTAGGACTTTGACTTTGAGTCACATCGTCTCCGCCAGCCTGAGATCGTCATTCGCTGTTTGAAAGGAGCTGCTATAAAAAGATCAACCTATCCCTGCTCCTTCTGCGATGACAACAAGGTAGTTGAGTTGAATGCTGCGTGTGCGCGGGCGTGCATAATTATTCATGCATGCGCGTGTTTATGAGGAGGCATCTCCCGCCTGCTTTCTTAAAGTTAGACAAAAACTGAGCAGAGACACGCTCTTATCACGCACTTCCAGAAAGTCCCCTTCTCTAACTCTACTGCTCCGACTCCCAGGACAAAACAGCCATATTGATGACGGCAATGTTACATTTGCGCCTTTGTCCTCCCTCGTGCGAGCTTAAGAGCTTCCTTTCCCGCTCCTGCCACGGCTGATTTTGCCGGGAAAACTGCCGATCATGCATAATTCAAAAGCAAATATTGGCAAAAGAAAGCCGTCTTGGATTGCTTTTATCTCTGTGTATTACACCTATAATGACTCTGTTGCCTTCTGCCCCAAGACAAAGGTACAGTTCAGAAGGTGATTGCATTGCCAAGGAATCGTTCGCTGCACGAAGATCTGATCCTGGAGGAGCTGGAAGTATTTAAGGTCTGCTGTCTGTTTTTTCTTTTTTTCATTCCACTTTGAACCTTTCCTCTTCAGAAATCAAAGGCAAGAGAAGAGGAGGGGAAGCTTGGCTTCTGCACAAAAGAGAGGGGTCAGACAGACAAGAGAAGGGTGGCACACAAGAGATGGATGTTCTGCAGCGTAGCGCAGCGTGGACTGATGGGAAACATGCTCACGGAGTGCAAGGGTCTGGCTGTTGCCCCGAGTGAGCCACGAGCTGCTGCGTGCTATAAGTGCGATCGGTGTGTGATCAAACGTAAAAGGCCATGGCCACGGCGCTGAAGCAATTTATTCTATAAAGCCAGAATATATATATCTTTTGATATCTTGGCAGCAGAAGACATCTGGAAAGGAGATGAGCCATATGACTGCCTTTTAGTCTAGTTTCTACAGTAGGAGCTAATTATTTTATATAAATAATTAGGGAATGGCGCTTATTTGCGTTCTTCTTCTAAATGAAAACGATCAGCCCGTCTCATGTCTGTGTGTTAAGCTACAATTAGCAGCTGTTTTAACCCCCTTTTATGTAAATGTACATTTTGCTCTGCACAAGAAATAAGTTCTAACTGTCCCCCCCCCAAAAAAAGTAAATGCTTTTTTTGTGCTCGTTTCCAGAATCAGGCTCCGGTTACAAACCTGCAAATATCTCCCAAAAAAGTAAGCGTCCTTCAAACTTTGCTTTTCTCACATCATAAAGCCCAGGGTTGTTTTTTTTTTGTATATGTTCTTTGATGTGGGTGGCTACCATTTAATGCATGGAACAGAAATCTCCTGTGGATAATAAGCATCCCAAACACAAGGAAATAAGACGACCTAATTGTTTCGGCACTCGGCCTCATTTTCCTGTCAGCTGGCCACTTATTAAGACAAACAGGATGGCTGACATTTGAACTGTGTTCTTTGCAGCAACAGCTGTACGTGAGCTCGGAGTTCGGGGTCTCCCAGGTCTCCTTGCACCGTTGCCACGCTTATGGCTCGGCTTGTGCCGACTGCTGCCTGGCCAGAGACCCCTACTGCGCTTGGGACGGACTCAGCTGCTCCCGCTTCTATCCCACCGGCAAAAGGTGCACATAATGTTACAGTTTTAGGGCTCCTTAATACAGTTTATTTTATTTTATTTTTGCCAGTATTCATCATGCAAAAAGGAATCTCGTCAAAATGCAAAGGTGCTTCTCTCACTGGGCTCCCGTTCCATCTAATCCGATGCTTTCACAAATGCTCAAATAAACACGAGCACAAAGAAATCTTTTTAATAATATGCACACTTCTGTTGACTTGTGGTCAATTGAGCACATTTTGAATTACAATCTAAGATTTTTTGTTACTAATGGACCTTAACAGTAGAATCATAGCAATCAGTGTACCACAGCTTATAACTCGTGAGTGCAAAACCAAAAAAAAACCATGGCTGGAATCTATCAATAGACACTTCACTGTAAGTCACGTCACAGATTCTGCTTCGCCGCTTCTCTCCGTCCATCTAGACACAACCCAGACGCTCGTTAGCAGTACCGCTTCGCCCCTTGACCCGGCTCCAGGAGGCTGCTCGCCCTCCTGACATTCCAGTCAGACGCAGGTCCAGTTTAGTTTGATCATGGAATAAAATTTAAAAAAAGCACGGGGCCGGCTTTCCTTGCCAAAAAAAGAATGTGTCTGAAAGGTGTCAGCTGTTTACATGCTCTGTTCCTCGAGCTGTGAAATATGACTGTACACCTCATGCTGTTTTGGCACTGACTGTACCCGCCACAGCTTTGCAATGAGACGAACCATGTGAGGGAGGAAGGCTGTGACGATTTTGTATGTATTTAAATTTTGTGTCTTTACAATCAGTGCTTTGTTTCATCGTAGGAGAAGCAGAAGGCAGGATGTCATGCGTGGAAATCCACTCACTCAATGCAGAGGATTCAATCTTAAAGGTAATTCAAGTGACGGGGGGGGTGCAATACCTTTCTTTATTCCAATCTTGACCTATAATCTAAATCAGTCCGGATCTATATTCGTACGCTCGCGCGACTCGGAGCGGATCAATATGTTGTGACAGCTTGCCAAGGTGCTAGTGAAAGCAGAGCTGAAGGGGAGGTGAACACTCAGCAGGTATTTGTCAGGAGGACAGAAACGCAACTCCAAACCAGGCAAGGCAGGTCCTTCCCCTTCGGTGCGATGGACGCTTTTCCAATCCGGTCTCGTGGTCATCTTTTACAGATTTGTATTTAGAGACAAAGTTACTCTCTTTTGCAATCAGATTTTTGACAGAGAAAATGATGGCAACATTTCAGCCCGCAGCGTCAATGCACAGCTCAGGGAATCAACCACATGGTCTCTGCTGCCAATTGGTCAGGACCCCGTCTCACATCCGGCCGAGTGACGAACCGACAAGCGAATGTGGTTTTGTGGAAAGCGAACACTGCAGGTGCCGGGCTAAGCTTTGTGTCAACATTTCAGTGGATTTGGAAAGTCAGACAGATTTGAGTCCATCTGTGGGGTTTGTGTCTGTCAGCGACTGATGCCTGTGTGTGTGTGTGTGGGTGTGTGTGTGTGTGTGTGTGTGTGTGTGTGGGCAGCCTACAGAAACGCAGTAGAGATGACGCAGTACGGCGTGCAAAACAACACCACCTTCTTGGAATGTTTTCCCAAGTCTCCCCAGGCCTCTATTCGCTGGCTCATTCAGAGGGACAAAGACAGGAGGAAAGAGGTCAGTTTGACATTCAGGCCAAAGGTCAACGGTGGCAGCCCGCCCTGACTCATGTGCAACATACCGAAGCGGGACTACGGACACAATGAAAAGTCCTTTTTCGTAACGTCCTCATGATTTACGAGCAGCTGCTCCGGTGTGTTGCTCACGTTTTCTTCAACGTTACATCACACAGGGATGAATTATTTCACCAGAGATATGACACGGCAAGCACGTAAGGTCCGCAGAGCATACTCTCATAAACCTTTTGACAAATGGCTCGATTCTCAGAGGGGGAATATTTTTACAAATATTAGACACTCTTTTCACGCTTCGAAAGGCTGCGAGAAATTAAATAAGGCCAGGCTGCTCCATAAAAGGCACGTCTTTTATGGCTTTTGCTCAGACTAATGGCCGCTTCATTGCTTTCTTGCCCTCTAGAGCAGAAGTTAGCCTTAAAATAAATCACCTTAGATCCTTGCTCTATTATCCTTTGAGTCGTCTCCCCCACTAAAGTCCGGCTGATGTTAAAGTGTAGTCAGTGGAAAGGGAATATGTGGTGGACAATTTCATTCATAACAAAAAGAAGGAAAACATTCAAATCAATTATAAGAGTGACTAAAGGACAAGTTAGACTGTTAGAGAATTAAATTGTCTTAAATGTAGAACAATGCAAAGAGAACAGCTCATAAACACAGTTACAGTGCAGTAATAATCATGTTATCTCCCTAAATGCAGCAATGAAATTGATAGTGCAAGCGAAATAGAGTAAAAAAAACAATCACATCCTCTCTATTTCTTTATGATCGAACCTTCCTGAATTATTCTGCATGTGATTATGGCTATTAATAAATCGAACACCAAGTCTTAATATTACAGTTTTACAAGAAGTCAGAACTGCAGCGACCCGAATATCATTTCCATCGAAGTGACTCAAAACTCAAAACTGCATTTAGTATCCATTTAGATTTTTCCGGTACTGTGTATCCTTTCCTGCTCTCCATGCTACAAACTGTGTTGATAGAGTCATGACACGTCCTAATTGTGCCAACCCCAGGTGAGGCTTAGCGATCGTCTCATCTCGACGGCGCACGGCCTCCTAATCCGCGCCATCCAGCTGTCCGACCAGGGCCTCTACTACTGCCTGACCACGGAGAACGGTTTCAAACGCACCGTCGCCAAGATCCGCCTGCACGTGCTGAACGAGGCCACGGTGAGCGTGCTGTCGGACAGGCAGCAGTCGCCGTGGGCCTGGGCCAGCTCGCTGCACCCCAAGGTCCTGTTGGCAGCCTTCAGTCCGGCAGAAAGCCTGGCTGTGCAGCGGTACTGCAAGGAGAGAAAGGAGCAGCAGAGCCTGCAGCAGAGACGGCAGCAGCAGCAGCCTCAGCCGCCGGGATCCCTCAGGGGGGACCTGGCCAAACTGAAGCCCCTGCTGGACCGGAGGAAGAGCCGCAACCGGCGCTACCACCACCACCCGGATGTCTGACACAGGAAGGTTGGCTTCCACAAACGCTGTTTCTATATCCAGATCCTCATTTCCAAAACTCTCATCTCAAGCTGCAAAGCTGCGGCTGTGGACACGTGGAGTAAAACAAGGTGTGCACAGCGAGCTGCGTCCGACTCGCCCATTTAGGCTGTGTGACTGCACGGCTGGGACCTAAACACTTCCGTGGCCCCTGTTCATGTTTCCATGGGATGATAGAGCTTGAGAAAACGCACGTGCTGTACAGCTACGAGCTCATCACGCTTTGGGTATTGGAGCGGACATTGGACAAAGAGGAAGTCATTTCAAAAAGCACGGTAGAGGAGATTGAAAAGGGACAAAGGGCAGATAGATGCATGGTGGGTAGTACTAAACGAGTATTTGATGAAATTCCTCTCCTCGACGTTTACTTCAAACTAACAGCATTGTCTTTCCTCTGTGAAACGGACTGCTTTGAATTATTTACACTATTCAGAAGCTTAGTTAATGTAGATAGAGATTTATTTGTTGCTTATGTACAGAGCTTTTTTGATTTATGCTTTTAATTTAATGTTGTGCGTAGTTTTGTGAAAATGTACTTTCATCATGTATAGAATGTTGACATATTTTACCAACTATGATTGTATCTGCAAATTGCAGATATACAGTATTGTGTTTAGTTTGAGAAAATACTTTTTACCCGTACTTTCATGCAGCTATATGCTCGACGTTTAATAAAACCGTGTGACCAGCAGTCAGCGTTATGAGATGTACAGTGTGTATTTAATTTTTATTTTTTTTACTGTCCTGATAAATATGTTCAGGAGCCATTGTATATTCAGACTATTTGTTTTTTTAGCATTGAAATTCTTACTTTTACAAATTTACTTTTCGAATCAATATCAATATTAGAATCTGGACCAAAAGCAAAAGGATAAAACAATGTGCCGTGAATTTGTTGAGGCTTAACTGATGGATTTGTTTTTTGCTAAGTCAACAGGCTAACAGCAGTAACTTCTTTTTAACATAATATTGAGTTAATCTGCCAAATATGACCAAAAAAAAGAATAAATGAGTGCATTTCTTAAAATGTAAATTGTTCTCCAAGGATTATCACAGTTCAAGTTCTTTCAACTTGGAATTATCCATCCATCCATCCATCCATTTTCTTGTAGCCAAGACAACCTCAATCGTCTCATCTACAGCCGCTTTATCCACCTTGCGGGTCACGGGGTGCTGCTGGACCCTATCCCAGGTGGATGCAGGTGAGAGGCGGGGTCCACCGACGTGTTGCCAATGCGTTGTTGCAGGGCAAGTTTTATAGTTTCAGAGCTACCCCAAGGTTTTCAAACTGCAACAACAAACTGCGCCGTACACTTTTGCTTCATCATCACAACAGTGTCTGCTGAATTTTTAGAATATGCTTGAAACACTATATGAATAGGACAACCAATGAAAAACTTTTCCTTTTTTTTTTTTTAATTTTATTCATTTTGACACCAGATCGGCAAACGGTAAGATTTTATATTAGATTCGTAGATTCATATACATTTTATTTCATAGGATGTCAAGCAAACGTCCTTCTCAGTGTGGTTTGATCACCAGACCGTTATCTCTCCCTCTCTCTCTCTCTCTCTCTCTCTGGGTATCCCTGAATGGTTTAGTGTTACAGTGTTTACTCTTAGAACAATACTTGCCAAAGTAATGCAGCTCTCAAGCTTTACAAAATCACAGTATCCCCTTTGATGTCAAAGGAGGGTAAGACATTATAAACAACGCTAAACTCACGAAAGAAAAGTGCACGTCGATATCAAAAGGCTGCACTGAAATACGCGCTTCTGCGTGACTCGTTCACATTTAGTAGAGCTTATGGGCATCTTTGTTCCTCACCACACAATAGAGGGTGAGACACAGGACGAAGAGGGACACGCCGACGCCCAACAGCGCTTGCTGTATTATCTCCAGCATCCGGATACGAGACATGAGCTCCTTCTTAAACATGTCTGCTGTTTCATCATCCAGCATGGCCGTCTGTTTACACACATGGCAAGAGAGAGAGAGAGAGATTGATCAATGGCAATCATTATCAATAGCAAACTGGAAAACTAAATACTGCAAGGTTCAATTTATTAATTCAGTTTGTTTTACCTCATTTAGCCAAACGACAGGAAATATGGTATAATCCTTGACTTTCTTCAGCACCCTGCACGGAAAAGGCTTCATTAGTTGGCATTCGGTGAGCAGCACACTAGCTTAGCGCTCCAAATGAAGCTGAAAAAATCCTTTTAACTGGGCGGCAAGCAAAATAATTGCAGAACTCCCTCACCATAAGTCAAAGTTTGGGTCAAAATGGCTTTTTTTAGGATAATTACTCCACAAAGCACTTTTTTTTTTAACATTTGTTCGTTGAAAAAGAAGATAGTGGATTTTTGCTTAGAATAGAAAAGCATTTGCAATAACAAATGGACTGCACTTTCTCGCACTTTTTCCACCGCTTCGCAGTGCTCATTAAATTTGCTGATTGAACGGTCTGTCATCTCATCTATTTCTCAACAAGAGAGAAAATGAATTAGCACATCTCAAAGAAAGGTTTTGTCACGTGGAAACAGCTTACTTGATAGTCTTTGATGGTCCATACATCATATTCACTTGGATTCTCTTGGCAAACCTCAAGGTAAACCCGGTTGTCTGGTAAGAAAATACTCCTAAAATGAGCAATCAGCAATGCCACCACCAAAAAAGACAAAAAACCCACAAGTTTAATAGTTTAAACGTTCTTACAGGTTCCACATCCAGGTAGGTCATGTGGTGCGCCTCAGTGGGATCAAGGCCCTCCACGTTCTCGAACAGGGACGGACTGCCGTATAGGAAGTGGGGCAGCGAGATGTAGATGGGTTTTCCTGTTTCAATAGCATGGACAAAATGACAACTCAAAATTTAAAATTGCTAAAAGAGCGTTCAGGAATGCCAACAAGTCCGGTGGATTCTGGATACATAGAAGTAAAAACTTGCGGTTTTGACAGGAAGCGATGTCCAGAACTCCAGCTATGGTGCAGTTCTTAGTGATGACTGGATCTCTACAGAAACATTGATTGTCTGGGTTGACCTTAGGAGAGGCAAGGGTGTTTCGCTGTAGGGAGAAGCGATATACTTCAATCCCTTTCAGATCAAGGCTCTCCGAATAGCTGGCTGACACAGACCTAAAGACAAATCGCACAGATATGTTTTTTTCAGAAATTGTCCCTTTGTGCACCAAGTAGTCTTTGGCAACCAGCTTCAGCACTGGAAAGCTCTCAAATGAAAGTCTATGGACAGGTACTGCCCGACCAGTCACCAAATCACAGTCAATCCATACCAAATGAAACTTCGCCAACAAAATGACGATCACCTGCAGATGTCAGAGGAGAAGAAATAGAGCGGCTTCTTCTTGTCCACAAAGGGAGGGAACGAGGAAGCATCTGTAGAAGAATAAGGGAGAATAAATCGATTGAAAAGGGTGACACGTCTGCATTTGGAGACACGAGGAGCTCAGACACGGATCTTTTTAAATGTTTGCATAAATTCCCACTCATCAAGACGATGGTAATCTGAAGAAATTAAGCAGAAGGCAAATTGACTCATGTTACTGTTTTTCGTTTGAAGACATTTTGCCTGACAGATTTCCTCACTTGTTACTGGCTGATGTGACGTTCCAAGTTTTTAACCTCCTGAGAAGTGATGAACACCTTGAGAGCACAACACACCACTGACGACTTCCTGTCTGGACACATTCTTGACAAGCAGATGGTTTGACGGAGGGGAGCAGGCCCCCCAGTTATCTATGTAACCACTAACATCCCTCCCCAAGCAGTTTCACTCACACTTTGAGTCATGTGACCCTAAAGGTTCAATCCCCAACGACTCTCCGACCCACAATCATGCTCAGCATGTGAACTAGTGACTGTCAAGATGTTCAAAGACCTCACAGGAGGTTAGAATTATCAATCAGTTAGACCCGAGGAAGCCTATTGGGTGTGATTTGAAACATCTTTTTGAAAAATAAATCCAATTGCCCTCTATTTAATTCCTTTTTTTTTTTTTTTTACATCAACCACACCTGTCCCGTTGAGCATGTCACAGTACTTGTCATTCCAGAAAGGTAAACTCCTGTTGGGTAGAAATGAAGTTTGTCAGAATTGATTTGATTTGATTTGTGAATCCAGCTGTTTTCAAAAGAGCTAAATTCACATTGGTCCAAAATTGCACAACAAAACGTACTTGCTTCACAGCTTTAAGAAAATGAGAAGAAATAAGAACTTTCACTTGTTCAAACATTTATAAACTGATTAGAGCGTATCAACTCAATATCTCCTGCACTTACCGATGTCCACGCCACCTGTCAACTAGTCCCACTTTATAGACGTCATCTTTTCCAGTGTAGACATTGTATTTGCCATCAAAGGTACCATTGTACTAGAGAAAATACATGATATGCTCTTAGATATACTCCACTTTGTGTTTATTATTAGGAAGCATATTACCTTCACTACTTACAGGTGCAAACAGTCCAGTTGTTGAATTCAACAAGGGGTCTCTGTAGCCCCACAGCATTTCTTTGACTGTGCGCCGCTGGAACAAGGAGGAGTTGCTTGAACTTATTGCTTTCTCCAAGAAAATATGAAGCACTTTGGGAACCAGTGAATAAGCACCCTGTAAAAAAAAAAACAAGCAAACAACACACCGGATGAGACGCCAGCCCATCACAGGGCTTGGATATGCTCAATTATATAATTACATCGTTGAGACAGAGCAAAAGCCGTTTAATGGAAGATGGATTTGAGTATCTTCAGCATAACGATGAGAGGAAATGCCATGTTTTCTTAAAATGGAACCCAGAGGCAGTGAATAAAAAGTAAAGTGTAGAGGCCCTAAATGATCCCTGTGGAACCCCACGTGACAACGGTGCAGCGGCGGATTCACCACCATCAAGGCTAACACATAGTTATTTCTGCCAGTTATGACTTGAACCATGCCAGGGCATTTCCACAAAGGCCGACTAAGTGCTGCCACTGAGATACTAAAAGGTCGCTGACGCGGTACACTGTCTCAAAGACAGCGGTAATGTCCAACAGGACAAGAATCACATACAGTCATTAAAACCTGAACATTATCGGTGCAATGACGTGTTCATCCAGTCAGGTATAAGTCTCCCCCCATCGGTATCTTTATTTTAATTGGCACCCATAAGCTCCTCCGTCCTTCGTTGACAGAGGCAAGCTACAAGGAAGTACAGCTAAATGCAGTAACAGGTCTTGGCTTTGCTACAGCGACCATTAACAGGAGAGCTGAGACGAGTCGGGAGGTGAGACGTGTTACTTACGGCCACAGCCAGATTGAGGGAGGTGACACTGTCCTCCTCTGATCCCACTGACATGGACGGCTCAAAGATGGCACCCATGGGCAGCAGGAAGGAGACAGTGTGATTGTTGTTGAATGTGATATTCTCCTTGGGAAGGTATCTTGTCCTGAAAGGGCAGAAGGTCAAGCATAGGCGCTACATTTCTTCGGACAGGAGATTTGATTTCCGATAGACGTGATGAACGTTTTTGCTGCTGTGTTTCTGCTCCACTTTACCGGTAGGTGTAAGGTCCTTTTTCTGTTACCACTGGAATTGCGCCATGCTGTAAAACCTTTGAAGGGTTTTTCACGTCAAAGAGCCAGAACTGCCTGTACACGGCTCCCCCCGTGGACGCCCAGTTGTCATAAGCTGTCGTTCCATGCTCAATGACCGCTTCCTAAACCACACAAAAACACAGACAGTCTATTTTTAACATGCCCCGAGACTACCAGCAGGCCAGCTGCCCCACGGGTACATTAAACAGTTGGTCTTTTATTTAATGGAAAAAGGTCCAGGCAGTTTAAATCTGTCTCTACGCTGCATCTCTTTTTCTTTTTCTTTTTTTTTATCACACATGCTGATCTTTTGACGGATGAAACAGACACACTCGACATTCTGCACAGCTTCTTGTTTACCAGGTAAATCAGCTTCTCTCGTTTCTCCTGATTCACCTTGATCTTCACACACACACACACACACACACACACATTCTCACCCTCTGTCAGCCCCTACGCTCCAACTCAAGGGTGAAACCGAGCACCGTACCTTCTCCACCGTTCTCTCAATGATGCTGTCCCCCAGTGGGATGAGGACACCTCCTAGGATGGCGACCACCGCCCCAAACACAGCTCCGGCTATCAGCCCACACCTCCTGTTACAGCATGCCATGGTGGCGTGCGTCTCCTCCCGCACGACCGTACGTCTGTCAGCCTGTTCTCCTTCTGTGTGTGCTAGTGTTTGCAGCTTGCGTGTGTGTGTGTGTGTGTGTGTGTGTGTTTGTGTCTCAGCAGCGGCAGCAGCACAGGCAGGCTGTACCATCAGAAGAGCTGACAGCGAGCTGAGGCCAGGTAAAGGTACAGTCACCTCTGGAAGGAATCCACAGACCTCCTATCAATGGAGTTACATAACGGCAAGAAAGGTTGAAGGTTCAGCCGAGAGACGTCCATCACCCCCCCACCCCACCCCGCCCCACCCTTCATTTATCAGTGCACACATTCTGAGGAAGATAACAGCTATTATCTCCCTCAGAGGCATTTGTGCATAGGAAAGTATTGGATAAAGCAAATCTCATGATCATTCCTTTTTTGCACTCCCCCCCTCCCCTCCCCCAATTTCCTGCCTATTACAGCTACAAGCTAACAGGAAACAGGGGGAAATGGGGGAACTCGTAAATTATGGAGTATATTCTCATTCAGAGACAAGCTTAACTATATTCGGGGATGAATGGCTTCATGGGGGATGTTAAAATAAATCGACTGTCGTGTTTTATGTCTGACCTTGTTTATCTTGCTTTATTACTGTCGTAATTATACGTTTCTTGATATATCAGTTTATGGAACGTGATTAGCGGCATTGTAACATGATTGGCCCGCGTGATGATTGATGGACTTTGCGCTCAGATTTTTAGATAATGCTCCAGAATGCGTTGGTTTATTTCACTTTTGCCTGTGCACGTGCTTTTCTATCTATCTCTTACCCCAGACAGTGATTGCATATATGCTGCCACACTATACAGTCAGTCGTGCCAGAGGGTGGCCGGTTCGAAACCGGCACGGACCCTCCCTGGGAGTGTGGGCTGGTGGCTTGAGAGGAGCGAGTTCTTGCCTATATGTGTGAAGAAATGATATCTGTGTGCTGATTGTAAAAATAAAATAAAGGATTCTTCTTCTTCTAATTTGTTGAATGTCTTTCTTTTTTGCACCTTCTTGGAAAATGTCCTGCTGTATGTTGAACATGCAGTTCAGTTTTCCCTGCCTATAATGTCTATGCAACACGACCAAAGCTTGAAGTTACACGTCATCGCCACTGGATGGCAGCACCGCCATTCCAACCCACTTACCTTCCGGTGCTTTGGTCCAAGAGAGATCAAAACAAAGTAGCGTTCAGCATTTGAAACGGTGCAGTTCCCGCTTCACCTGGTGTCAGTAGCAGTCTGAGAATATTATTTTCTTTCATGATGTAAAAGAAAAAACTGTTCTACCTTCTGTGGAAATGCAGGTACCCAATTGATTGAATTCTTTCTAAAAAATTTTCTAATATGCCAGTGCCTATTTTTTTATTAATTTTTGCCTTAAAATGTAAATTTCTCAAATGCCTGTAATTATCACCAATACACAAATTTTAGTCATTTTTTCGTGTGATTAATTAAATAATTCACACTATTGTAAAACAATATATTGTCTGGCTTTTTCTAAAAGCGTAATACATTCCATGTCTGTGTTATTTTGTGTGTTGAATAAAATGGAGTAACCTTTTGCCTGATACGTGACGCGCTTGTTATTTTAGCCATGGAAATGTCCAGCCAGCGTGTGATTCCAATTGAAAGGTCAAAACCGTATATTTGCATCTCCTTAATCCCAAAAACCCCACATTTGGAATGAAAATGACATGGAAAGGCAGAAAATGGGACGTGTGAGGGAACTTTTTAAAGCGGACACTACCAACCTTTAGACAGTCACAGTCAAGTCACACATGATTGATCCTGCAGGCTAAATTATTTAAACCACAAACAATGGCCACAAACACTGCAATGATTGGAGGTTTGGTTCCCATGGTAACAACACATGGGCTATAGAGCTACTAAATTACCTAAGCAGGTAGTGCAGGATGAGCTGGAGAGTTTTATAGGCTCGTTTGGAAAATACAGCCTATAATAAATTTTTATATAGCCCATGTTATTTATGATCGATCACATGGTAAACCGGTGCATCGCTAACTAACAAATATTACTCTAGTTTTATTGCATATTATACAGAGTATGGTGTGTAAATTTAATGTGCTTTATTTAGTAGCAATGAGTTAATATGTTCAGGACTGAGTTTATATGCCTTCCTTCACAAGAAAGGCATCAATTAAAGTCCAGCCTCCCTCGGAACCGCGTATAAAAAGCATGTAATGTATGAACCCAAGCTGCGGTGACAAAATAAGTTTAGACGTAACATTGTGGTTAAACTTGAATGATTTTTACGTTTAGTTGCATCGTGCTTATCAACCATTCAGAGAACCAGACCACCACATTTAAACTGTCACATTGGTAATGTTGCCTTGACCCTAAATGGACAGTAAATAGAGTACCGTATGCCATAAAGTCAAAATCAAGGATTATCCGAGATTATCCAGATAAAAATTTGTTTTTTTTATCTTTGTTAATTTCCTGTCTATTGGGGGTGTATTATTCGCTTTTATGTGTTGTCTGATGTTTATTATAATGTCTTCTGATTGCAAATTGCACCTCAGGGATAAGAGAATAATACAGTGCATGACGGGATGGGATAGGACACTTTTCAATAAGATTTTGGAAATGCGCCCTTTATTTTGAAGAGTCAACCCGGAAGTGAGCTCGTTGTGCTCGTGCACGCGCCTCGCGCTCCCTTCCATCGGATCCGTTCTGATAATGCTCGCAGTGCAGTCGCCGCTGCAGCGAATGGAGGCGAGCTGGTCCCGGAGACACCGACGAGGAATCGATTTGCTATTGAAATAGCTTGATCTCGACTTTAAGGAGCGATTCAGGAGAAACGACGCACTATTTATATGTTTTTTATTTTTTTTGTCGAGTCGCTCCCTTTTATCCCTTTTGAACAGAACGATTGCCTGTCATTAAAAAAAAGGGCGTGTGCTGGGCGAAAGCAGTTTTATCCGTTTAATGCGGGTATATATGGTATTTTAGATATATATTTTTTACACCATCTTGCTCTGAAGGACGCAGTCGAGGATGGGATGCACGCTGAGCACGGAGGACAAGGCGGCGGTGGAGCGCAGCAAAATGATCGACAGGAATCTGCGGGACGACGGGGAGAAGGCGGCGAGGGAGGTCAAGCTGCTGCTGCTCGGTAAGCCCGGAGAAAAGATGAAAACTAGTGACAAAAACACGGCGAATGTTTTTTAATTATTGGTTAATGGTCACTTTTGGGTCGTGTTAGTTATAAAGTGTATCATTAGCGCGCTTCCATCCTCCGCTGGTCCGTGAACGCAGCATGACGTTATTCCCAAGTGACAGAAAGTGGCAGTAAAAAAATACTGTCAGTGTAATATTGACTTGTTTTATAGTTTATCATAAATGGAAAGTTTTCTTCTTCTTTTTTTTACCTCCAGTTGTTGGTGTTTCATCCATCCTACATCTATTTAAACTAACTTTTCATTATTCCAAAAAATAAAATAACTCGTGGCTTTACAGGCAATGTCCAATTTTGAATAGGCACTCGACCCGTTTGCGCTCATGTTTCAGAAGGTAAACTGATATGTAAAAGAATTACCACTGGCATGATGCACTCATTAAAATGGCACATTTGTGTGACTTTATGCATTCACTCATGCATTTATCGTGTTTGTTCTCTTGCACAATAAGGTGAACTGCTTGCATTGAGATGCAAACCGTGTGGCATTACTTGCATGCAGGGAAATGCTGTTATCTGTGTAAATAGAGGACCATCGGTTAAAGAATAGTTCCGTGAATTCTCTGGCTTGGTGAAGTGTTGACATGTACACACGTGGAATGTGGGTTTCCAGGACGCTGCGTTTCGAAGCTAATTCCAATGTGGCGTAAACATCGGACAGAGGGCACACAATGAGAGCTTCACTGGCTTTTGTGGAAAGATGAGTGAGTCACAGAAAAATACAATTCTGGCGTGCTTTTTGTATAATGAATTGATGCACTTCAAGCCTTCTTAACGGTGTTAATTTGCTCTCACTTCATAATAAATCTTTACATTACTTGGGATTTACGCATACATACGATACATTTTGGCCCTGCTTATATCATAATTGGTTTTGCAGAAAGGTGAAAAGAGTTCATAAAAAAAAAAAGGCAACAAAACCGTTTGGAAAGGATCCTCTTCCAAACAAATCCACCAAAAAACCCTGTCAAGTCGTTGTAGTATTCATGCCAGGGCAGTAGTTGGCAGTGTAACTTTTCAAAATCAACACCACACAATAAAATCATACGAGAAAGATGCAGCAGATCTATGTAAGAGGAGCATTTTAAAAAAAATGCTTCAACACAAAGGAAGGCAAACTAAACCAGACGGTCCAAAATATTTTTGTAATTCTGTCCATGATCAAAGTGGGGGCGTTGCATGTTGCCGGTTTACACAGAAGCGGTATCACCGTTTTCGAAAGATGGAACCATCGAACAAACCGTTTTTGGTCTCCCAAAAATGCCGTTGTCATGTAGACGACCAACCAAACCGATATGAAATCTGACCCTGTGATGGTTAAACCGTCGTCATGTGAACAATGTGAGGATAATGTTAGTGTCCGTTATTGTAGGGATTGTAGCAAATCAATATCATCAACTAATGATGGTAAGCAAATCAGCGTTTAGTGACAGAGAAGATGAAACCAGCACTCTTGACTTCGAGCTGTTGCTTCTGGATATTGTCGTTTCAACGCCACGACTGTTTGTACAGCATTGGAATACTAAATCATCTCTCTTTGCTCGGTTTCAAAATCATCAGCTAAAAATACACCTCACATCTGTAGCCACTGTGGGAACAAGAACGTACACGTTTTGCTGTTAAAGGCTGAGGGCAGTTCTTCAGGCACTCGGAGGCCAGATGGGACTTGTTGCTCGAAAGCAAGCGAGTCGGATCAAGTTTCAGTTGGCGCTGTGTTCTCTCTGGCCGTTGTTTTTGACACAACTGGTGGCACGAGTTTTATCGCCAACGCCGTCGTTTGGGTCCTGACGGTTGTGCTTCCCCACGCCTGCCTGGATCGGCATGGTTTCCTGCCATTTAGTTTAGATCCGGTGGGAAAATATAGTGTTTGAGTTGTTTATTCCCAAGAAAATCTGGAGTATACTTTACTCTGACCGGCCCCTGTCGACAGTGGCGTTTGTAACGCCCCCCTCCCTCCCCGGCGTGTAGATATTTGCGTTTGATGCAAACCTCTGGGATTTGTCGAGCAGCGTCGCCTTGTTCATCAGCGCTGCCTTTAAATGTTGCAGACTTCCCCATCGCCGGAATGAAATCATGACGCTGACGTAGAAACCTCAATTTGCATGAAAAAAAAAATTATTCTGTGAGTCCGTCGGCATGCCAACGTTTCTTTTGTAGAGAAAATGGCACATTTTGTCAATGTTCTCTCTGTTGTTGTTTGCCTTTTTGTTTTATTCTTGTCGTCTTCCAGGACCCAAATGATCCTGCTTTTCAAATCTGCATGTGAAAACGGAATTAGAATCTCCTCGGCTTAATTCCTCTTTCTACAGCTGTCATGTGACTGTGGGTAGATTGTCTTGATAGTCGACTGTGTTCCCCGTGGTAGCAGGAGTGCTTCTGATGTTTTGGGCTGAGTTTCATGTTCGCGTGAGGTGGCGTCTGTTGCACTTTGATGAGAGGTAGACCGTGAGATGTGGCTATCATTACCGAGACATTTTGCTCATCTGCTATCTGTTACCCTTCAATCCTTTCTTGTTAAATGAAGCAACAGTAAGAAAATGCCACATTTATGTAGGATTTTTGATCTTGCAATAAGTCAAGCCTGCTTGGTGTGCAGAGATTTAGCCATTTAGCTTCGGGGCTTGCCTCCCAATGAGTAAATTTCCACGCAACACCATTTTACTAGCGTCCTGTCACTGCTTCCTGGGCTGAGCGCCAACATTTGCGATTGGTTTAAAATACAATCGAAAGCTGTTCTTCTGCACCATAAAGATAATTGGTTCCGCCAGACCGTTTTTTTCCAGTCCCGGCTCGGTGCTAAATCGAAGTGTTGAGGTCCGGTTGTGCAAGACTCGTCAAAATTGTGTCACTGCGACCTCTGCCACGGGAGCTCCGTGTTTTTGACTTTGTTTATTGCCTTTGACTCTGAACAGGATTACGTCAAAGCTGCTTTCCGCCAAGCGTTGTGGAGGGTTGAGACAAGAAGCAGTCAGATAGGAGTGATCCAGTATTTTTTTGTTTTACTTACCGGTGCAAGATGAGGCATGTTTCATCATTTCTCCAGAAATCAGCCCATAAATTGTAACCGAGAAAACATTTATGGTGTTTATCTATGACTATGTCTAATATCTTAGACCTGAACTATCGTCTCTCTTAATGGATAACATCGTGTATAAATTTAAGAGGCTACGAGCTACATCGTCTGTCTGTTTAACCGGCCGTGACTTTCTTTGTTTTATTGCTCTATTTGAAGCCGCACATGTGTAGGATTGTTCAGCCTCACGTTTTGGCGCTACTGAGTCTCTTTATTATCATCCACACTTTTAAAGTCGTGGCACATTATTGCTGAACATATGGTGCAGCTTGCTTGTGTCACCATGGGGAAGAGGTCCTTCCCCGTGACGAGAGAATCGTAGTTGAATAGTGCGCATGCAGTTATCACTAGAAGAGATCAGTCTCTACGACCTTCTCGTGTCCTTGGATTTCGTGCTACGAGTGAACGATTAATTCTGGCAGCCCGGTCCCTGAGAGCAGCCTGCAAGACTTCACTGAAAACCTCAGGAAATTAGCAGCTGCATCCAGTTGGCATATGAATGATGATGATGAATATATTTATTAGATAGAATGTTAGAGTACAAGTACAGTCACACAGTAGCATGTATTACAGTACAAGTACAGTCACACAGTAGCATGTATTACAGTACAAGTACAGTCAAACAGTAGCATGTATTACAGTACAAATAACGTCAAACATCCTGTCTAAGAGGAGCATTTCAAAAAAGCCCTTGCGGGCTTGTTTCCGTTGAAAGTCCTTCGTGCAGAATGCAGAGTCTCGTCATGGCTGTCCTGTTGAAACGCTTGTTTTCCTTTTCTAAGAATGTTGTACAGTATCCCCCCCCCCCCCTCCTCGCTGGCTTTGTACTTCATACTTGCGTTTTACAGCTTGGAAGTAGAGGCCGCTCTGTTCCGTGTGGCAGAAGAAGAAAAGCAGGAAAAAAAAAACTACCCATGATTTTCCTAAAATAGTTTCGACCACAAGAAACGTGAACCAGATGCTCCAGCGGTTTTTAGTCTATGGCTGTTTAGCGGTGGGTGTAACGTGACTCGTGCACGAGGACTCGCGGGTCAGGCCCATGGCGGCACGGAACCGCGTGTGTTGGAGAGAAAATCTGGACACCTCTGGACACCTCTGTGTTTTTGTGTTACTCGGGGAGCCTGGAGGCCACACCCGAATGACATCACTGGTGTTAAGAGGCCCAAACTATCAAATTATAAATCGAATGATGTAACCGAATCACGGCTTATTTCACAATTTGATTTAGCAATGACTAAATTCTACTGACTTTTTTCCCAGAATAAAATTCATTATTTTCAGAATAAAATGCACGACTTTAAATGTATCGACTCTGGTGTCGTCTTTAGAAGCCTGTTGATGTATAAGACATCAGATGTACTGTCCGTCTGCAGCTTGGTCTTCGGCTGCCTGTTTTGATGTAGATAAAGCTAAAGTTCACCCTTCATCAGGAGCTACTTTGAACTTCAGTGCGAGTTCATAACCAACCCGCTGAGGATTTTGCGAAGTGTCTCTGGCACGGTGGAAATGGCGCTCCGCCACGCTGAGGGGGGGGGGGGGGGGAGTAACTGTGCCAGCGTGCTTCGCTAGCTGTTCCCGCTTTAGCAGCTTATCTCCTGTCTGGGGTTCTGGTCCCACGGGAATCCACGCTGCCAGCCGTACCGCCACTGCGGCATCCCACTGGTGGCACATAATTAAAATAACGTCCCCCCAGGTGAAGCTCGTCCGATTGCACTGCAGCTGAAGGATGCGTTTATAGCTCAGAGAAAGTTTGCCCGACTGCAGTGGGGCTCATTCATATAAGCACCGTTAACACTTTCAGAATTAGCCGGTAATGAATGTGGTTTACGAGGACATCACCACAAATGGCTTCCATCGACAGGACAAGGAAAAATAAACACTCCTACCCAAATGGTTACCGGGAACCTGAACTCCAGGAAAAGAGCAGCACATGCATAATACATAATGTTGCATGTGGAAGCCAACATGAAGCACGCGCACACACACACACACACACACACACACACAACCACGGAGCCTCCTCGGGTGGCTGTGGCCTCACACTAGCGATGTCCTGGATATCACTCGAGCAGTTGCCATGGCGCTGTGGCGTTGGAGAGCCTCGCAAAGAAAAATAAAAAACCCCGACCGTCTGATTCTCTTCACGCTCGTTCCATCTCTCCCTCCCTCTGCTCCTTGGATCACAGCACGCTGTCGGCGATGTCTCAACTGCAAGGTCGTCAATCTAATTAGACGCCGGCGCCGAGCGCCCTTCCTCCCGTTCCGAGGCGGTGCCACGTTGTTTGGCACTTCAGCCGATAATAAGCCATTTTGGTTCTCGTTTGCGTGCCGCGGTCGAGGCTCTCGGCCTCAACAATGTGATCAAATTCCAAGCACGCTGTAACAACAGGAAAACAACCCGAGTGACCAAAACAAGGTTTCCTGCAGACCTCGTATCACACACTTGTTTCACGCTTTGCCTTTAGTCGTGCTCCTGTTTCATTTCCACGGTTCATCATCATTCGCCGCTTTAGATCATTGAATGAAAGCACCTGAAGTGCTTTTGAGTTTTGACGCTCTCTTCTTTTGTCCTTTCCAGGTGCCGGTGAATCAGGGAAAAGTACGATCGTCAAGCAGATGAAGTGAGTCTGTTTTGCCCCGTTGTTGCTTCTTACTCTTCTGAACGCTGAGAACAAACTGGCGTATTAACTAAATCACAACGTTTACGCCGCGTCTCTGGGTTGCGTTGCGTTGCGCTCTGTGATCTTTGTGCGTCGTGCATGATTGATCGTGAAGACGACCCAGTAGAAAGGCCTCGAGCCGTGCATCGTCTGGATGCCGTGTGCGACGTGAATATGAACAAACGCTTTTTTTCGTACTGTGACGGTTGTGCGTTCTTCAATTTGCCGTCAGATAGCATGTGATGATGGCACAACATGCTCACTCGCTTCTTTCGGGTGTCTTTTGTGTTTTTATCAGCCCAACAAACCAACGTGACAAAGAAGGAAAAGGTCTTGATGTGCTGTAATTTTTCTTACTGTTACAATAACGTTTTGTTGCGAATGTGCAGCCAAATCAATGTGCAATGAATTGTCCAGAATTCCACTACATTAATGGATATTTGACTGATGTGTTTTTTTAAGCGTCTCTCTACCTCCACTTTATCAGTAGATATATAGAGTACAGTGGAATGAAGACATCCAGGCCTTTCAGGGGGAGTTGCTGACAAGGGCAAAATAAATGCAGAATATATTCTCATCTTTTTCTTTTAATCGGGACCAGGAAAGATAATTCATTTCTCCGATGAGGAGAAAGAATTCGTTTTCAGCCGGTCCTGGCAGCTCCGGCAAAGTAACTTTCGGCAGCGCTGGAAAATTGCTCTGCATAATCGACCCCCGTTTCTCCGCAGGATCATCCACGAGGCAGGCTACTCAGAAGAGGAATGCAAGCAGTATAAGGCTGTGGTCTACAGCAACACCATCCAGTCCATCATCGCCATCATCAGAGCCATGGGGCGCCTCAAGATCGACTTTGGCGAGGCAGCGAGAGCCGTGAGTGGCGCAGGGGAGGGTTGTTTAAGTGGGTTGGGTTCAGATTAGAGACCTGGATTGAGTTTGGGGATGTCGGGGAAACGCTCAAATACTCCAGCCGACTCGTTGAAAAGAAATCCGTTTCACTTCTTCAGGAAGAGAGATGACAAAAACAAGGAAGTAAAGAGAGCGACATGGTTTCGGCGCTCTGACCAGCAGCTGCTTCTACAAATGTTCTCGTGACCGTGCTATCGGCTCGTCTGCAGATTAATGGCTCTGACTATGGATTTACGATATTGACTATCTATTGCGACCCTTCCTCCAGGACGATGCGCGGCAGCTGTTCGTGCTGGCCGGCTCGGCGGAGGAAGGCTTCATGACGGGAGAGCTGGCCGGCGTCATCAAGCGGCTGTGGAAGGACGGAGGCGTTCAAGCCTGCTTCAGCCGCTCCCGCGAATATCAGCTCAACGACTCGGCGGCATAGTGAGTCACCAAAATGCACCGATATATGCCAAGCGTGTATATTGTAATGAGTCATCCACGTAGATATTTAACTCCCATTCCACCTTCCCAGCCTTGAGCGACGCTCGGTGAGCAGTTTAGCGTCGGCACCAAGCATCCGTCTGGACTTTCACACTGTCAATATTTGCCTCCCTCGACGTAGAACGGTGGCCCGGAAAGTTGAGTCTCCGACCTTGCACCGCAGCACGGGAACGTTTGCCACGCGCTTGAATAAGAAAAACAAACCCGGAGGAGAAGTCTTCCTTTGGCGAGCCAGCTGAAACCGATGTCACCCCCAGGCAGCTCCTGTGATTTGCTGAAAGAAAAGGGGCATCTGCCTTGTTTTTGTTTTTTTCGAGCAGGGCTCCTCGTGAATAGGAAAACCATGACTAAAAGAAAAACGTGCGTGTTTGTCTCCTCTTAAGGTCTCAGAAGACAAACAAAGAGGCTTGTTTGCGTGACGGGGAGATTACAAGTGTTTGTTTGCTCGCAACTCAAAGTCACTAATCTTTTCGCTCCTGTAATTTATCAACAACGACCTTGAGGCGTGAAGGCGAGGACGCTCCGACGGTGAAGATGTAGGTTTCCTTCAGAATGCGAGACTCCTAAATTACCCTGGGGCATTAAAGCGACCGCTGCTCTAGTGTATTATAATCTGTTCGTGTCACAACAGGGGCCTCGTGTTTCCTGGAAGTAGGTGGGGAAAAGCCGTTTACAGCAGGGAAGTGATGAGTCTTATCTCGTACCGTTCGGCCTTTATCGGTCGGTCAGTCAGATTTTGCAATCCTCTGAAACGCGTCCTCCTTGTGCATTAAGCGCGGCTCTTTCAGCTCTGCAAAGGAAGCGTTGGACTTGTCGTGCGAAGCGGCGTATGCAAACCGGTTTATCACGGCGACTGCGCTGGGAGTTGTTTGTCCAGCGGCTGACCTTCGTACATTTTCTCTCCCACCTTGTTTCTCACTCTCATTTCTTCTCCTTCCTCTTTCCGTCTGCCGTTTCCTCCCCCCCCCCCCCCCCCCCCCCCTTTGCATCCCTGTTACTCCTCTCAGCTACTTGAACGATCTGGACAGGATATCCCAGGCCACCTACATCCCGACCCAGCAGGATGTCCTGAGGACCCGAGTCAAGACCACGGGCATTGTGGAGACGCACTTCACATTCAAGGACCTGCACTTCAAGTTAGAATTTATTTATTTATTCATTTTTTACCCTCACCGCTTTCAAAGCGTTTTGCATGAATGCTCGATGGGCTTTTCCTTCCTGGTTCTGACTCACTCACTTCAATGGAAGTTCCCTTTGATCCGACGGCTGCCGTTGTCCTCAGCGGCGATGACTCGGTCGTCCCCCGCAGACAGGAAGCGGGGACAGTCGGCCTGATGATGTCACGCCAGGAGTTTGTTGGGCGACGCCGGCGTCTTTGAACTTCATGCCGTTGGGAACAGACGTATTTGCCCGTGTATTTGGTGTACGTTAGCCGTTGCCGTGTGTTCCAGGCGTGCGGTAGCTAACCAGCTAAGAAAACATAACAGACAGCCCAGTAAAACACTGAGGAGTAAATATATTTATGTCGCGGTGGAACAGACTGTTCTCTTCTGCCGTAGCAGACTTATTTACTCACTCTTTTTTTATGTTTATGTGATCAAATGCCTTACAAATGAGTAAGTAAATAGAGGAGCGCTAGTTAGCTTTTAGCTGTTAGCAGCTACGGCGTCCCGCATTGCGTTTTAGCTATGGGAGTTAGCGAGCAGCGCTGCTGGCGCAGGTGAATCTGTTCAGCAGGACAGGAAAGTATTCCTGTTATTTTCAAGAGTCTCTGTTTCCTTTCCTCTTCCTCTTTTGTAAGTATGTGCACGTGCGCTAAAGGAGACGCGTTTACGTCGTCCCTCTCTTCAGGATGTTCGATGTTGGGGGCCAGCGGTCCGAGAGGAAGAAGTGGATCCATTGCTTTGAGGGCGTTACCGCCATCATTTTCTGCGTGGCGCTCAGCGACTACGACCTGGTGCTGGCCGAGGACGAGGAGATGGTGAGCGCTTCGGCTGGCGTTCTGTCCGCACACAAGCGGGATCATTGTCTTTGCTTCCTGGAATCGGAACAGGTCGGAGAGAGAGCGCTTCCGCCCGTTAACGGCCGCCGTGACCTTCTGCTTTTCTCATTTAGAACCGGATGCATGAGAGCATGAAGCTGTTCGACAGCATCTGCAACAACAAGTGGTTCACGGACACCTCCATCATCCTCTTCCTCAACAAGAAGGACCTGTTTGAGGAGAAGATCAAGAAGAGTCCTCTCACCATCTGCTACCCAGAATATGCTGGTGAGATGAGCGTCACAATGGGGTTCAGCGTATTTTTATGAACTCAAATCGCCATTTTGATAACTGTCCGTCACAGCTGGCCGTGTTTGGTGTGGCTTAGCTTAGCTTAGCATAGCATAAAGACTTCAAACCAGAGCTTTTGTTTGACTGTTCTTCTGAATATTTTACTGTGATGCTCAATTACGTGACGGCAAGAACAGCCAGCATAATAAATAACGCTCCGTTCCCCTCGCTCGGCCTTTTCCAGGCTCCAACACGTACGAGGAAGCAGCCGCCTACATTCAGTGTCAGTTCGAGGACTTGAACAAGAGGAAGGACACCAAGGAGATTTACACCCACTTCACCTGCGCCACAGACACCAAGAACGTGCAGTTCGTTTTTGACGCCGTCACCGACGTCATCATCAAGAATAACCTGAAAGACTGTGGTCTCTTCTGAGGGGGGAGGGGGACGATGAGAACGACGGCCTTTCTTTTTTCCTTGGTAAGGAGCCCTTAATTATAACCATCCCTCTTTTTAACACAGAGCAGCTTTTTTTCCTGGCTCGTGTGCGTGAGGGGAAGGGAAGGCGTTTAAGATCCCGTTGGGGTTTCAGAGGGACTCGTGAGGGGGCTCCTGGTTTAAGGGCGTGTCCGCGTCCCAGCTCTTTTCAGATGTGCTTCACGGATTGCTTTTGAATGGGTTTGCCTCCAGAGCTTAAGGATTTAGAACGGCGAACGATCAAAACGCATCATTTAATGTCTGTCCCGCTGATATTAGGCACCGCCGCCGCTTTTATGAGTCATTCATGGAACGATCGAGCCGATCCGAATCCTCTCTCCATAAGGACTCACACCCATCGTGCCCCCGCCCCCCATCTCTCTCTCTTTCACTCCCTTCATTTTGTCACTCTCTCTGCTCTTGTGTCAACAGGCAGGGGGGAGCCGGTTTATTGTGCGCCCTTTGGAGGGGGAAGATGAGAAGAGTCGGGAGGACCAGCTCTGTACTATACGCCACTTTTAACAGCTTTATTTATGTCTTGTCTTGGAACATTTTTGAACGAGCGTTACGACATTTGTATCATTGCGAACGAGTCAAAGTTTCCCGCGTATCTTATTTTTTTGATTACTTCCTATTTTGTTGGGATGAGATCACATTTTCGCTGTTTTTCTGCCGCCGTCTCTGGAAATGGAAACTTTTTGGTGGAAATTCTTCTTTTTCTTCCTTGCCTACAATGGAGGGGGGGGGGGGGGGGAGGGGTGACAACTTTGAGTCCGGATGGTACTTGTGCCTTCGCATGCCTTTTACTGCGGTCGTAGTCCTGATGCTTGTTCTGTTGCCTGCTGAATTGTTCTTAACATAAAGAGGTTCAACGTTTCCATCTGTTGGTGCCCCCCCCCCCCCCCCCCGCGCTGTCTTCTGTATGCACATCACTGAGCTATCAGGAGGAGGGAGGATTTCCCTCTGGTTCTAAAGATACATGGGGGTCGCCATGGTGAGCCTCACCGACCCCTCCGCCCGCCATGACAATGGAAGGCCTACTGGCCAATCACGCAGTATAATACTGAGATGTATATTGTTACATTTACTCCAAATATCTGGGGTTGTGGTTTTTGAACAGTGTAAAAAAAAATATAAATCTATATATATATATATATATATCCATTCTTCCCAGCCGTTCAGAAAATGGTTAGAAGCACTGAGCTTGTAATACGCTTTCCGTGTTTTAAGTACAAACACCAGAGTTGGCACATTTTACTGTATATTTTAATGTATTCGGAGGTGAACTTTTGATTTCAAAGAGAGAAAGCCTGAACCGCAGAACAGATGGGGGGGGGGGGGGGGGGGGCAAGGGGGGTAGTGGTCCGACCTGTGATGAGGTTCTGACTCCGTTGGTGGATCCTCTTTGATGATTTGAGAGCAGGAGTTCTGCAGGAGGATCCGACGAAGACGAAGGACAAAGGAGGCCTGGTCTGGGATTCCGGATTACGATCCTGGATGTGCTGATATGAGGAAACTGCCACGACTGTCTCTGTGTGCGTCTACTCTCCACGGACGGAGAATCTTTGTAGACTCATCTCCCTTATTTTGCTAATAAAAACCATTTACGATCCAAACGGCGTTGGCTTCATCATTATCCATCTGAAGCTCTCCTGAAACGGCGAGCGGGGGGGGGGGGCTCAGTTTCATTCTGCTGCCCGTCCTCGACTTAGTTTTTGTGTCTCGGGAGGGGGTGGGGGGGGCATTTCACAGAAACGGCCAGCGTGTCTGTCCCGCCCAGCGTCCAGCCTCACATCTGTTTTCCTTTTGGGAGGCTTTTAGGTCATGTGACCTGTCGGAGGCCTCAATGTGAATGTTGGAAGTGTGTAATAAACACGACGCCCTCGTTTTCCTATTGGCTCAGCACTGTAGTGTGTGTGTGTGTGTGTGTGTGTGTGTTTCACCTCTCACCTCAGCAGAATTGAGCTGGATATTTCTTATCCGTTCTACTTAACAGTAGAAAATATGAGCATCATTTCTGAGCAGTTACATTTTAGATGATATTTTTACGTGCCAGTGAATTTTAAATTACTGAAATGCGGGTTTTATTTTTTTACATTCAGCCTCCGTGAGCTGTGACGCGTTCCCTTCAACATCTGGATTCGTTGTTGTTGTTTTGCTGATGATGATTTAAACTTTTAATTCAGAGGAGGAACAATGAGTCACTTCCTGTCTCCAAAGCTACACCGAGGAAGGGGGTGTTAGGATGCTCCGGGGATCACACACCGGAGGAGTGTCCTGGCGCACAAACCAAACACCCCCCCCCCCCCCATGCCTTTTTGGGGGGGGGGGGGGGCATATGCTGTATTTTTAGCACAGGATGAGCGAGATAAGGGGGCGGTGACCCTGGTGATGTTTTATAAACAGATGGTGAGGAATGTTGGAGGAGGAGGAGGAGGGGGGGGGGACAATGGAGACATTGTTTCGTCTCACTGCCGTGTTTCCAGATGAGACGGGGTTTATCGTCCAGTCGGGACCGACGGTGACGCGCATTCTCCCACTCCCTCCGTGGATCTTCCAACACGAGATAGACGTCATGTGTCAGCGCTCCATCCCTGGGGCCGGCGTGGATGCGGTTGAGTCATCACGCCCCCCCCCCCCCCCTTTATCCGCAGCGACCTCTATTCTCTGCCACGCGCGCTCTTCGTGCGTCTCTCACGTCTCACGCTGCGACTGACGTCGATTCATGCGTGAGACGAAGTGAAATTAAAAACTGAAACGACGCGTAAATGGAGCGCGCGGGCAGTTTTTTATTTGTGTTTTTTATGTAATGTTATGAGGTTATGTTTTTGCTCGTGTTTCTCTGTCTGGTCTGTCTGTGAAGCAAGAAAACTCAAAACGTTACCAAAGGATCTCAATGAAATCTCCTGGAAACGTTGGGAATGGGGAGCAGATGATCCAGAAGAGATCCTGGATTATGGATCACTTTGAAAGTTCTCTTTACATTGCAGTCAATGGAGCAAAATTTGTTCCTCGATATCTCGATTGATGACACAGTCATTTAGGGTGGGGGTCTCGACCTCTCCACCGAATGTCATCTGGATCGGATCGGGGTCGCGGATAGGATCAAGATGTATTTATTTTTTCATGGGGAAAGACCTGCTTGGCTTTCTCCGAGTGCTTTTCTAGTTGTTGTTCTAAAATTCAGTTTTCTATTTTAGCTTTTGACCTCAAGTTCAGTCAATATTAACCTGCTTAGCTGTTTGTTTTTTATATTCAGCCAATCACAGATGGGTTGAGGGCTGCATGAGCTTAATGGTTGACTGTGTGTGTGTGTGTGTGTGTGTTACGTGCACGCCCTAGCTGGGCGCCTGTTGACTATACCTCTGCTTGTCACCTGATGTTTGCTTGACATATTCATTCACTCTGCAGATTCCAGCTTTCATCTCCACACACACACACACACGCACACACGCACACTTCCCCTGTGATGTCATTGATTCTCAGCGCCATGGCAACTGTGAGCACAGATCAAGAGGGGAGAGAGGAAGGAAAAACGGACCGATATTCCTTCATGAGGGGATGGAGATGTTAGAAATAGCTCCTGATGTATCGAGGTTAGGGTTAGGGCTCCACGGCAGAGGTCGGGAACATCGCGTCTTTGTCGAGTGGCGAGTCCTGCGTCTCAGCGTGACGCCACTCGTCCTCGGATGGCGTCCTCACTCCCAAGGAGAACCTCAGCATCTTCAGCTCCTCCACTTCTAGCTCCGCCTCCGGTCTTTTCCCCAGAGACACTGTCTCTAAGCCGTCCATCACGGCTGTCCTCACCACTGTCTTGTAGACTTTTCCAAAATCACTTATGAGTGATTTCTATTATTTGACGGTGTGCTTTTTTATATTCTTTTATTGTGTATTATTTAGGCCCTTTACCGTCCTTTTCTTTTCATCCAGATCATTTCTATTTGCTTTTTTTTTTACTGGCGTCTTCACAACTCCCACTGTTCTGTGGCCTTTTGTATTGCATTGCAGTGCCTTTGTCTTTAAAGTTGTTATACAAAATATAATTATCATTATTATGAAGGAAAGAAACCACTGGCACATACACTTTCAACCGCTCCTTTCTGTCAGAGTGTAGCTTCTGCTCACCCAGCTGTCCCCGCCCACTGCCTGAGCTCGTCCAAATGGCCGCAGCCCGCTGCCATTGACCTTATTGACCTTACTCTGCAGCGATTAGCATCTTTACCTTCATGCACTCAAAAACACGGCTTTTTTCACGCGGCGTGCTAATGGGACGGGGAGTGGGGGCCCACAGAGCGCTCATCAATGTTTAATCCTGTAATTGCTCATTTAGATGGACTTCCGGTGGAATGCCTAATTACAAAGGGAAAAATGTCTCTGAGGCAAAGTGCAAAATCAATGAGCTGTAATTATCAGCCTCTCTTTGTCTCAGTCTTTTGAAGTCATATTTGTTCCCACGTGTTTTATGCCAGAAAACTTGCTTGAATTATTGATCACTCCGGTGATTGCTCACCCGCATGTCCACACACCCATCACCCCACATTCCACACTAATGCCCGCCTCATATTTGTGTCCGGAAATTGCTGTCATTGTGATTTAACAGGAATAAAAGGAGGAGGAGAAGCCGACTGTTATCAGTAAAACGGCGTCAGAGCGGATGCATGATGACCGGCATCCACTTCGTGGCTTCATGTGTCACTGCATGTTAGCAGGCCACTTGCACCGGAACATCACCCAGCTCTATACTGGTTGTTTTGCAGCGAGGGAATGGGAAGAATTAAGCCGCAAAGGGAACTGGAAGATTCATACATCAAATCTGACAATTGCTGGTTTATTATCTGCAAAGATGGATCGCATATGTGCGAACCGGACTCTGACTTGATCCCACATCACCAGCCCAGATTCCAAACTCAGAGCTCCCTCTAGAGCTGATTCTGCGGCACAGCTTCCTGAGCTGTAGCATCAATAGCACAACCAGAGACTTTGAGATGCCATCGGATTAGACTCCTGTTATTTCCTGCGATTCAGCTGAACACCTTCATGATGTTTCCCACCGTGAGTCAGACACCGCCAGCAATTCGTCGGTATTCCATCTGTGACTTAAGCATATGAGGAAAAGAGTGTGTGTGTGACAATTGTATTTGCAGTTAGAAAAAGTAACGGTGGCGTTAACTCTTAAGGAAGATTTTCTTCCTAATGTGATCCCATTAGCCAAATGATGTGACAAAAAAAAAAAAAGCAGTCAGTGAACACACACCCTCTGCCAACGCCTCGGGGAAGAGGAAATAGTTCCAGACCGTGTGTGTGTGGGGGGGGGGGGGACTGTTAGTCAGAGGTGTGTCAGCAAGATATAAATGGCACAGTTGAAGGGATCTGATCACAATAAAATGTTATATACAGAAAGGTCTGAGCTCATTTTGAAAGAACAAAGCCCTGTTTTTTATTTATTTATATATATTCATATAATTCATCATTTCCTGGAGACCGTAACGACAACGTCGCTATGTCATTGCACAATGGCACAATGCACTCGTGCTCAAATGCAAAAACGCCCCAGCGTTCAATTTCTAACAGCGTTCCAATCTTTGAAAGAAGTGCCGTGCACGCTCATGAGTGTGCACATTCCGTTGTGTGTCACTGTGAGGTCATCAATTGTTGCACGATCGCACTCTGAGCTATCACTGAGGGGGCTTTAATTGCAGCTGCCTCACCTGACACACGCATCTAATGCAAGCCTACTGCTAGTGTTTTGGAATCTGGTGTTTATCGTCACTAATATTCAGATGTAATTTTCTATCATTTTCCGGCGCACAAGATCAATTTATGTGTCCACCCCTCACTGCTGCAACCACCAATCACAAGATGTCAACCGCCTCTCGATACATTTTACAGATTATTAGAGCTCCAAAGTCTCTTCTACAGTTTGAAGGAATGTGTTAAGTAATAATAATAATTAAAAAAACGATTTGAATAATAAAACTGAACCAAAAAACAATTGAATGGCAAAAAAAAAAAAAAAGCCCATTTGACGAATGTCGACCCAAGCTGTGGACGGTGTCGGTATAAATATATAAAGAGAGTTGATGGTGTGAATCCGGTTATTTGACTGCCGGAGCTGTAAGAACTCATTAGGCCCGCCCCGGTATATTCAGCTTGTCGTGGTTCTCTGAAACAAACGTGAGCACAAATTAACCTTAAAACAGCCTCCATGCAAGTCGTAAACAGAAGAATGGCTTCCAAACAGAGCGGCTAAAAGCTCTCCCTGTGGGCTCTACAAAGCTTTCCCTGTGGGCTTTACGACTGCCAATTAACCCGCCGCAATGTTGCTCTGTCTCGTAGGAGGAAGAAGACGCGTTCAGGGCGCGTGACTCGACACTGCATAAAAACCAGACAAGTTGAACGCGGCGCTCCGCTCGTAAATCCGGGGAGCTGTTGCTGGGTTATTATCCACGGAAGTGATATGGGAGCGCTCACGGCGTTTGGCGTTTGTGATCTTAAAATGAAATGTCTCAACAGATGCAATGGTGTGAAATTTGTCATGGGAACCCCCCCCCCACCCCCCAGTAAAACATTCATTGTAGCAGCATTGGGTCAAAAATGTCAATAGTTTGGTTTATTGCTTCCATAAAAAGAAGCAATAAATCTTAATATAATGTCAAATATTCATGTATATGCTCAAATTTGTGAACTCTGAAACTCTTTACAACTGAAGCAAATAAATTCCTCAGTATTCTAGTGTGTATTATTGTTTACACAATTGTCTTTTTTTTTTTATTATATTCATATTCCTGGGTAAATATTCCACATTATTATTATTATAAATCCTCAACATATATTTAAATGTTTTACCAACCGGCACTGATCGATGGAAACAAGCGATATAATTTCTTTCCTGCCACTCTTTCTGCGTTTCTCCATCTTCTCCGCCTTCTTTCTTCACCTTCGCCATCCAGTCAAGCCTCTAATTTCATGGAAATATGAAACAGGTCTGCTCTGAAACGTGTTCTATGTAAATACAACACCAGATTATTATTGTTACAGCAAAGACCCCACATAGAGGTGCGGTTTTGTTCCTGTGAACTGAAGACAACTATTTAAAGAGCTCCTGCTCGGCCCTGACCACGCCCTCAGTGTGATGACGACAAAGATGCCATTACTTTGGAAACGGCACATCAACCAAGGACACATCAGATAATCTGCAGCCCATTCCACCTGCTTCACCACAATATAATTTAATCACAGCAAAACAACAACAACAACAAAACCCTGCCTCTCTGAAGTGCATTATTTGTGATGCTCCTTCCTGCCAGAGCCCCTGATCCATTCTAAACGGAGGATTCCCTGCATGTAAAACAGGCTGTTTGGCCCCTGATCCATTCTAAACGGAGGATTCCCTGCATGTAAAACAGGCTGTTTGGCCCCTGATCCATTCTAAACGGAGGATTCCCTGCATGTAAAACAGGCTGTTTGGCCCCTGATCCGTTCTAAACGGAGGATTCCCTGCATGTAAAACAGGCTGTTTGGCCCCTGATCCATTCTAAACGGAGGATTCCCTGCATGTAAAACAGGCTGTTTGGCCCCTGATGCAATGAAGAGAAGCATCGTCGCTTGAGTTTATGCCCACAAATCTGTGGCTTTCATTCTTCATTCGTCTTGTCTCCTTGTCCCCCGTCTTGCTGTGTGGATGTCAGATAAGCTGCAAAGCACAGGCCATCGATTTGAGCTGTAAAACTCACCCCGCTGTTTGCTCAAGGGGAGGATCGCGTCTCCCACGCCGTCCAACGCCGCCTCCCGTTCTGAACAATCGTCCTTCACTGTGGGACGGACAGAGAAGCTCATTTGAAGTCGCATCACGGCGCTGCCCACAAGCAAAGGGGCTCGGGAGAGGTGCTGATGGTTGCTTGGAGGTGGTGTGTGTGGTTTTTCTTTTTTTCTTTTCTCATTATTCTGAGAAAATAGGAATTAAATTATGCAGAGTTCCATTTTCTGACACACTCCTGTAATTAGAAAAGCATAAGTGGATTAGGCTGCAGGCTTTTTGAAACGTATCTCCAAGCAGCTGGTTGATGGGTCGATGCCCGTCCCCGGCTGCATGCGAGGGGACGGGCATCGGCATGGTGGTTCACTTTAGCTGCAGCTTGGGATGCAAACTTTAATGACGCAACGTGAGCGACATGAAGCCACCAGGATCTGTTTGAATCCTTTCTCAGGTTGAATGAGTGGGTTACCGCCTGCAGCCCGCCCCGAATCCAAGGTTAAAACCACACGAGCCTGTGTGAATACTCTGGATTCATACCTATGTGTGTGTGTGTGAGAGAGAGGGAGAGAGAGAGACACAACAAAGCTCTCTTTCTGCCTACTCATTGACCTTTTCCTCCAGCAGATGGCAGCATGGCTGCTTCAATCTGGAGATGTTTCTTGCTGCATCACAGAACACGCCGCCGAGTCACCTTAAACGTCCTCCCATCAGTCCCCGAGCGATTCATCACGAGGCTGATTTTCAGATTTTCAAACAAACAAAAAAAAAAGAACTTGCTTGCCAGGTTCTTCATTTCGGCAAGACCTTCTTGACGCAGCGTTGGGGCGCAGACGGAACGCCCTGTGTGGGTCATCGCTGTGATGTGAATTTGTTTTCTTTTTATTCACGTCAATCATGTGATGGAGGTGTGAAGTTGTAGTGTGTGTGTGGGGGGGGGGGTTCTGCCGGTCTGCTTGTGAAAAACACTGTCGGAGTGCGAGTCTCTTCATTGGAGTCTAGCTCATCCTTCCATCGCAGACACACAGAGACATACTGGTTGTCATGGCAATGTCAAGCAGGTCGCTGCACAGACAGACGAGTGTGCGCCCCCCCCTTGCGCTCGACACTCTTCGGTGTTGGGGCCGTGCTCCGTTTCATCATCGACCTCGGGCTGTAATGACTTCATGATAAGCGGTTGTAAGTGGAGTAAACAGCCTTGCCCCATGGAGGCAATTTAGAATGTCGAGGCGCCCCTTTGCCCCATCTGTGCCCACTAATGTGATGGTTTAATTCCCGGGACTCGATGATTAGGCAGAGCTTTGTAGCTTCCGAGCTCGTCCATACAGCCAAAGGTGAACAGGGAAGTGCGGAAGTGAAGAGGATTACATCCTGACATGTAAAAGGAAAATGAGTTTTAAAATCATTCGTCAGATATCTTAGCGTCAGGATGTCTTGAGATTTAAACAGATACACGTTTATTTTTCTGTGTCATAGTTATAGTTCGCTTTTCTTCTTCTGCGGTTGGCACTATTTGAACTGGCTGGCAGAATATCGGACAAACAAATCACAGATTATATGTTCAATCATATCACTGAGCAGGCTGCAGAGAGAAAAGGGATCAAATGATCAAAAAACGGGTATTTGGTGAAAAGCAAAAATAATTTTTCAAAATTTGTCAATAAAAGCAGCTAGGAAACAATTATGACAACATTTATGAATAAAGGCAAAAAGAGCATGTCTCCTGAAAGAGCCGCAACGATACCAAAGTGTAGTTCTAAATCTTCACCAAAAAAACAAAGTAGCTCCAAAAGTTTGGATAAGTGTGAATAGATCCGGAGCAGTTTGGCTGCAGCACGACCCCACGCCTCCCGCGTCTTGTGAGTAAGGCTCGGTAATCTCGAACTGTGAGAACGAGCTCTGTTGCCTACGGCGACACTGATGGGTGATCACCAGAAGCATCAGCTCGGGAATAAGGAGTCCTCAAAAAGAACAAGGTGAACAGGTTGGAGGAGGAAAAGAGAGAGAGGGGGGCAGCAACACTCAGCGGCAAAGTCAGATGGCGTCCTCGCCTCCCAGTAATCTCTGTGGATTATACAGAGGGGCCGTCGCCCCCGGCTGGACAGGCGAGAAGGTCTGCTTCATTAGTGGTGACGCGTATTCATTTTAACACCTGTTACGTCTTTTTTGATAATTAACCATTTTTGGCATATTTAAATCTGCATTCATTATTTTTTCTCCTGAGGCGAAGCGTGACAGAACAACAGACTAATGTTGGGTCGTGGGGGGGGGGCGGGGCCAAGATGCCATTAGGCGAGAGGCGGGGTGCAGACCAGACAGATTGCCAGTCTATTTAGCATCTCAATGCTAACTGGCTAGTCGCTGGATTTGAGTGCTTTCTCTCCGGCGCTGAGCACGTAAATGTGGAGAAACGGGGTTGAGCTAAATCATCTTAAAGTAAAAAAGAAATAATAATCATTGGGCTGAGACGTGTTGAGCTCCGCTGTGAGTTTCACCAGCTTTGTGTTTCTTTTTCAAAAACAAAAAAAACAAAAACCCAAATACAATAATTTCGTTTTGTAGTATTATATTGTAATTTTGATTTTTTTTTTAAAGACATCTTTTGAAATTTTCAGACATTTTGAAGGAAGCAAAATGCTATTTGAATGACCTTTTTTCTCCTTTTTAAAAAAAAACAAAAATAATGAGCAAATATTCCCCGGCATCATATTTCTTTTGAGCGAAACACAATTGCAGCTCCAGACAACATAATTGTGGAGACCCATTGAAGTAGAAATGTAATCTGTAGGAGAAAGGCTCCATGCAACAGTTTGCCCCCCCCCCCCCCGATTTGTGCTTGTCGAGGTCTGAAAGTTGTCATAGTCATCAAGCCGCTGATCCAGACCCAAACCAATTATTCATCATGTCAATAAGCGACAGAAATTCATCTCCAGCGAGCTAAAAAAGGGAAATGCGGCAATCCATTTGAAAAATAATCCAGTTTAAAATAATAGTGCAGTCAGCATCTGTCGATCCTTCCTGTAGAAACACAATTCCAAAATGCTCAACGCAGCACCTTCGTTGTCACTCTGCGTCTGCGTCCATGTTGTCCTTCTCATGTTTAAGGGTGTGTAATAGGGAATATATTCATTCATTCAGATGGTCAGTGTGTCTAGTCAAAGATGAGGGTGTCTCTGAGTCTCCACGTCAGTCCCCTTCAGACCACACCTTCAGAGGCTCAATCCTGACAATAAATGCATCAATTGGTGATTAATCAGCGTTATCAGCCCACAAGAGACGGCAGTCAAGGAGAGAGAAATCTGTCATCCCCTCCTTGGATAGGGGAGATGTGCGTGTGTGTGTGTGTGTGTGTGTGTGTGTTCAAGCACAGACTCTTTCGCCTTGTCTCACCTTCCCTTCACCTTGTCTGTACGCCTCTCTCCTCGAGTTCCCTCAGTAATAACAAGCCAGAGGAAGGCCGAGCCCTCGCCTCCGTCTCCACCCTCGTCCCCGGCCCCCACCACCTTTCCATTTACTGAAAGCTGGAGACGGGGAAGATGCCGGGGCGTGTGCTTTATTTTGTCTCAGTTTAGCCTCGTGAAACACAGAAAAACGACGGGGTAACGAGCGAGGATAAAGACGCATCGCTCGCATTACGGTGCAGAGACATGCAACGTTTCACTCGTCCGTCGCCTCTTTCACATCATGCGTTCGCTTGTCCCTCTGATGAGATGCTGCTCGTCATGTTGACACCACAAAGAGGACTGAAGTGGACTGAAGTGGACTCAGCTCGACATTTAAACCCTTGAAAGGGCGATCAGCAAACTGGCATAAAATAACAAGGAGCAAATGTTGCTCTAACATCATATTTCAGCAACAAACCTGACTTTATAGGAATTAAAAATGTGGTATTATTAAAAAGGAATTACCAGGCCCAAGTCACAGTAAATTTAAATGACTGGTTGTGGTTTTATTCTAAAACGATCCCAAAAAGCATCTTCAATCGGTCCATAAAAGCTTCTGCAGCTCATCTTACATCGATCGCGACGGTGAGAGAGAAGAGCATCAAATGAAAATGTAAGGCCAAACACAAGCATTACGTAAGGCTGAGAATAACAAGGCATGAGGGGAAAGCTCGGTTCGAGTGGGAAGAGAGGAAAAGGACAAACAAAGCCCTTCACCATTTCCGTGATAATGAATTGCTGCTCACACACACACTCAGCATGGGTTCCTCTGCTCTCATTCCCGTCGCAGCCAGACTGACACCCACTCAGAAACGCTGTTAGCCTGACAAACACCTTGTTCCTTGTGCTCGGGAGCAGTGGCGGCAGCGTTTTGAATGCTTCTAGGAGACTAATGAAGTACGTGAAGAAAGAAGAGACAGCCATTGTGTCTTCAGCCATGGATAAGGTTAGACCTGGACTTTTTTCTTTAATCTCACACTGTTATGTGAAGGCATCCAGTGATTCTATATGCTGCACAAGGTGCCCCCCCCCCCCCCCCTCCCCAAAAAACCACAAATGTCTACGCATGCGGGTAGCAGATCCGTATGGCAGTAATAACTGTTTGCAATAATTTCACATTAACAAGGTGCATTCTTAGACTCAAGTGCAACTTCATGAGAAGTCATCATCAGCCTTTTGATCTTTGCCTGATAAACCCACTTAAGCCATTACCCACAGTCAGAGTGAGAAATCCAAAGAAGCGTTCCTGCTTTTCCTCAATCTCTCTTTCTGCCTCAGCACTTGATTCCGGCTCCTTATTAAAGTGTTAAGCAGGGACATCAGAGCCCATCTAGAAAGCAGGAGTTTGGCTGTGGTCCGAATTATAAATTTCTCATTTGTATTCTTGTCTACAGTGTAATGTAAAAGTGACAGCCATACCCACAGAGAGCCTGACTGTCCCAAAAACTGGCACAGCAACAATTCCATCATTTATTTTTAATTCCATCTTAAATTACCAATTGGAGCATATGAGGCGTCCCCCAGGGCACGGTTATCGGAACCCACTAATTTTCTATCTGCGATCTGCATTGCCTGCCATGACTACGTATTTCTGTTTGTTTGTTTGTCGAGGTCTTCAAGTTGTCACAGTCTGTTTTTATCACAAACCACATTTGTCCCAACCCAAATCAATTATTCATCAGCAATAACCAAAACAAATTAAACTCCGGCAAGCTAAGAAACAAAAACCAGTAGTCATCTGTGTTTGATGTAAACTGGAGGGCATGAGTGATGGGTTTTGTCCCTTTTGGAATTAGCTTGATGATTAAGATTTTAGAGGGCAGAGTTCACCTTTCAGGAATAGAAGGCGGCAGAGACTGGCCAAAACAAATATTACAAGAACCAATAAGAATTTGTGGGGAGCAGCTGGAAGAAAGTAAAACTACTCACTGGAAATATCTACAGTACATGCGTCAATATATCATACACCCCCAAAGAGATAGCAAGATAAAATGTGATTGTTCCGCCATTCTTCGCTGGCATTCTTTCAGTCCCTGCATGACTTTTTTCCGCAAGTAGGTCGCTTTAAAAAATCTGCTTCTCATGTTAAAAGCGCAGGATTGGCGTTGCTCGCCGCTCCCCCCCCCCCCCCCCCCGAATTGACAAAATGACAGCACGACTGACACATTCTTTCGAGTGGGTCTATTTGTGTACGTACGTGTTTCCCAGCTAATGACGCTTTGCAACTCTTCCGAGGGTTTTCACCCTCCATCTTTATTATCCTCGGTATGTCCAAATTGTCACGGTCCGAGCTGCTATTTGATAAAAGATGCTATCCCGCCTGGCATGCAGGCAAAGTCGTATTCATAATGGTATAACCAGCCAACTAATAATAACTCCCGCTATGGGTGGGAGGGGGGACGGGGGGTTGCTTCTGCTGACAATCCATCCAAAATACCTCTCATTAGTTTCCCGCATTGACTGCCATGAGGAAGAACGCATAGACTCCACTTACTCACCGCTAAATTACTTTTCCGTGCCCTGTTTAGATACAGTGATACCCCTATGGGGCCTAACATATCAATTAACACTGATATAGACATTTTTTATTAACTTTTATTTTCTCTGGCCATTCAGTTTGACATTTTCTATAACACCATTTGTCATCAGAAAGAATATTGCCGTTCTTATTGGACTCTGAAGGTCAAATGAACCTTCCTCTGTGTGACTGCTCAGAGCACTGATATATGATCAGAGCGTATCTCTCTAATTGCGTTTATTGTTTGAGTAACAATGATCATGCTTAAGCTGCTTTAAGTGGGTTTTTTTTTTTAGAAATACATTTTAGCATGGTAGCTTCCTCTGGGTGTCGTGGGTTAAGACGTATCCTCTCAGCGGGATCAGTCATTGTTTCCTGTCACCTCCTTTCTGCTCACTGTTAAAATAATAATTCCCCCCCACTTTAGCCGTTATATATATATATAACTCATTATGCTTTAATGCTCCTGATACCCATTCAGCTTTTCTAAGATATATGTAAATATAACAACTTAGATTTAATGCTATAATTTAATCATAAGCATTTGTAAGAAGTTACAGGAAGTATTTCTTTGTGCATAATTTTGTCCATCAGGAAATAGATATTCTACATCGTTACATGTACTGTATTCATGTGATCTGTTTAGCCTCCACTTATGGTTGACCACAGAAGATATAATAGTCGTTAACACACATGAATTAATGAAGTCATCTCACAGGTACTTTATAGTACATAGTATAGTAGTAATAGTCGTAATAAATATTAAAGAAGGCGGGGGGGGGGGACTACTTAAAGTGTTGCTTCATTGTTTATTTTTAAAACAGGGCGATCTCCTCCTTGAAGGGGGCTTCAGCAAATAACGATGTATAACCCAAAATTGTTTTCACTATAATTCCAGTCACAAGTATATAACGGAGTATATGAGTGTTTTATTCGTGGGCTTTGCACGTTATCTGCAATTAAGCACTAAAAATGGAACCCGTATCCAATGATGGACAACTCTTGACAATAAATGTCACGTGTCATCTCAAGATGATAATGAATGAATGCGATGTCTGCAATCAAATTCATGAAACACTTGAATTCTTCTGAAAGGAGGAATTTCAGAAGTATTCTGAACTCCTACTCGTCGCGGCCTAGCCCTCGCGGCTCCCGTTGCCGGCGACGGCCGGGTATGGGCCCGACGCTCCAGCGCCATCCATTTTCAGGGCTAGTTGATTCGGCAGGTGAGTTGTTACACTCCTTAGCGGGTTCCGACTTCCATGGCCACCGTCCTGCTGTCTATATCGACCAACACCCTTTCTGGGGTCTGATGAGCGTCGGCATCGGGCGCCTTAACCTGGCGTTCGGTTCATCCCGCAGCGCCAGTTCTGCTTACCAACCGAGGCTGATGTGAACCTGGTGTATTGGGACAACTCTCGGTGATTGGACCATTGCACTCCATTGCACTCTCAGAACAAAACTTTTTGTTTGTCCATGTTGTGTGTTCACTGCGGTGTGCACAGCCCTCTACGGCGGTAAGCAGGTAATAAAACTAAGAAAAAAAAAAAGGAACTGCTTGCGCCAGCACAGACTGACTGTTATTGATTCCTTTCGCATCGACAATTTCAATACAGACCCAAGAGGAGATATATATTCTTAAATATATATACACGCTATTTCCAGAATTTATGACGCAGACACGAGTGGTGATTCCCTTTAACTTTATTGGCGCCTCAGACGTTTGTAGTAAGTCATGATTGCTTCCGCTGCCCTCATCGATAGCGCCGTTATGCCCAAGAAGCCAATTGATCCAGCAACAATGAAGATCACCGTCACATACTCTGGCCCTGCAAAGATTACAAATCTTCTCTACAGCGCACCGTACTAGAAACAATGTCAAGTATTAAATACAAACAAAACTAACTCTAAAATATACAGAGATCAGCGAACACCAGCTTAAAAAGACAGATTTCAGGTACACAGACTAAGATACAGGAAGTTTAAAATGATTTTTTGCTTCACCCTTTAGATGTGATTTGTCATGATCATGCAATTGTGTCTTTATCATGGCCAAACTCACAGTGAGACAGAGGGCCTCGGGACGCCCCCGTCCTCTGTACCACCACAGGTCCAGCAGACACAACAGCTCGTTTCTTCTGCCTCCCCAGCTGGCTCACCAACCTCCTGCTGCGCTGCCGACTGCTGCAACTCTATCAGAATAGAGTCAAAAGGTCACTTTGTTAATTCCCACCTCTTTGCATTAAAATAGCTTTAATAGCAATAGCGCAAGATATTAATGAAAAACAGGGGACATATTTCTCATGCGATTGATATTTTAGCCAATTATACTTTAATTACTACACATGCAGTGTAATTACACACAGTGTAGAGGTGTGCTCGTAAACCATGTGCAATAATGTTGATCATATTATAGAACTTTGATCAAAAGTTGTGTTCACAGCTTTACTCTAAGATGAGACAAAAAATGTAATCAAACATTGAGATCACATCAAAATACAATATGGTTTACAAAAACATGTACGGCTTATAAAACTTCAACTATTTAAGAAAAAGACTAAATATCAGTTTCTGTCTTGTGTTTGGCTCCCTGTGCTACAACTGATGGTGCGATGGTGGCCCCCTCAGGGTCTGGAACACCACCAGCCCATCTCGCCTGCTCCAGGGCGGGGATCAGGACAGTTCCTTAGCCAAAGGTCTCGGGGTAGTTGGAACTCAGACCGCATCTCAACAAAGATTTTTCCCACGATTTGCCCCCCCCCCCCCCCCCCCATCTACACAAAACCGCAGACGTGTGTCAAACTGAAACAAACCCCGGCCAGAGCAAAGATTTGGACAAACTCCATTTACGCGTTTGCGTGTGGACGTCACTAACCGGGGCTTTAGGTTTCTAATTGTCACTGCCTGCGATCTGAACCGCTCCGAGGCCACGTGTGACCTGCGTTTACATTCAGAAACGTTAACTGTCCAGGCACTTATTTGTGACTTTATATTCTAATCTACATTGAGGGGCAATTCTGCTCGTCGGTCCACACGAACGAGCCGGGCGCCATGTTTCATGTTTCAACAAAGTGGCGACGGAGTTCCGATTGGATAGGGTTTGGGGCGCTACTGCCGCCGAACGGTTCGGCATGCTTATATAAAATGAGTGCGCTAAGCACATTCATAAGTATTTTTTTATGAGCGGAGGGGAAAGGATACTCGGCTACATGTGTACACGGCGTCAGTTTCGGGCTGGAAACCATCTCTACCTATTGACATTTAAATCAAGATGAGGCTGATCTGGAGCTTGGCATTGTGCTAAATAAAACAAACCAGAACATTAATCCCAAAATTGAAAAAGACCAGGAATGGTCTGCAAAACTGCACTCTGGTTTTATCAGACATCAATCTGGTGTAAAATCATAAATATGAAAGTGACCCAAAATATTGGTCCGACCCGAATGGAATAACACCTCAGAAATGAAAAACTACAACACTTCAACTAAAACTAGAATAATGCAGGAGCATGAGAAACATCTGACTGGCCATCGTTACACCTCTCCAGTCCGCCGCACCGTTCAGCAGTAAAAATAAACTCATGAATGCCCTTCAGACAATGTGAGAATTACAACCAGCAAGAATCACAGGGAACAGCAGCATGGCGAGCTGAAAATGGGTCGATATGTCTCAGCCTCGGGGAAGCGCCGCTTACCTTCACACAGTTCTCATCGTGCCCACATACGCTGGTCAGGCAGTGGATGTAGAGGGGCAGCGTGTCGGGCATCCTGAACATCTGAATGGAGAACCTGCTCTCTTGGGCCAGACCATTAACAGAAAGCCAGTGGAACGTGTCGTCAACCGGACAGCTGAGGATAACAAGTATTGCTTCGCCTCAGTACCTCAAGCAGGAGCGACAAGTTACACAAGGAAGCCACTCAAATCTATGCAAGTATCATGAACGAGAAAGTAAAAAAGTCTCATCTAACATTTACCGTTAATTACTACCATCCGCAGACATTAAGGAAAGGCTGTTCCAGACTCTTTCAAAGTTTGTTTCAGATTTCTCTCATTTCTCTGCACTCTTATCTTTAATACATTTCTTCTACTATGACCAAGTGGTTATATTCTTATTTTAAATGATGCTATTCTCCATTTGACTTCAGTTAGCATTGACATCGAGTTCTATAGTAATCCATGTGAAGCATGATGTATAAAAAAAGCACCATAAATAAAGCTTACATTGCTTAAATTTCACACCAGTGTCGAGTTTCCCCCTAACGGGGTGGCAGTAACTCAGTCCATAGGGGACTTTGTGTTGGATTCTATTCTCAAGCGGCAGATAACTTGTCCAGACCTGTTTACCATCTGTAAATGAAACCATTAGTGAAATATTTAACCAAGACCAACTCAATGCGTTCTGGTACTTCACTCAGAGCTGCCAATAAAAGAACCCAAGAGGACAAGTGTAAAAACGTCAGTCTTTAGCCACCCGCTGGGCGCCGGCTTTGCCCCGACTCCTCCTAGAGTGCTGCTATGTGGCTATTAATCACTCTGCCCTGCTGGCCAAGGTGGTGAGGAAAAGCTACAACAAAATGTCTTCCCCCATTGCATTACAGCAGTCCCTCGGTATAATGCGGTTCATCTTCTGCGACTTCGCAGCGTTTTAATGCAATTTTTCAGATTTTATTTTGAAACGGCGCAAGGACAAAGGCGCGGTCGGAGGAACTGTGAAATACGCGCGAGTTGCTACTAATAACTTCTTATGTGTTCAATCATTAAAATTAAATTCGTTATTCCTAAAAGCTATCATGTCTATTTGTTAAGTGTTTGTTTAATAGCGCTCTGATTCTCTGTGTAAAAAGAGGCTTTTATTTTGTAGGAGCATAAACGTCACGTCCCTTTTGGGTTTCGTTTCTTCCTGTTGCTACATGTAGCCGCTGCCGTTCCGCTGTGCTAAGCTATCCAATAAAGCAGCATGAGAGGCTAAAGACAGCACGAGTAGAATATTTGTTCTTCTGCACTCCAAGCGGCTCTTTCCTCGACCTGCACGCCTTAACATTATTAACAGGAAAACGTTTACTGTACGTACTATATATTTATATTCCTCAAACAAATGTTTAGTTCTGAAAAGGTTTTGATCTTTGGTTTCATTCTATAATACTGAAACAATCTATTTAGATTAATGCCTGACTGTTAAACGTGTATAAAGTGTGTGGTGAGGGGTTTTACAGCCTTAAAACATTTATCTACATGTACAATAATTGAAAAAAAGTAAAGATTACTACATTGCGGATTTCACTTATTGCGGGTTGTTTTTGGAACGTAACCCCCGCGGAAAATGTGGGACTACTGCAATCAATATATATTGAACAGAGCTGCTGCGACAATCAGATGAAACAATCAGAACCAACAGACCAAAACACTCAGCTGGAACAGACCCAACTTATAAAGAGCCATACTCTTTTAGAAGTTACACTAGCGGTGATCGAGCCAAGGCGTTGCTCTACGTGACGGATGCCCTTTGCCACCTACCCATCCTGCAGCAGAACACCCTGGACTGCGTCCTCTGGGTCAACGCTCTCGGTGGCCCAGCAGGAGTCCACTCGCAGGAGCACATCGGAGGCAAAAGAGTTGTTGGTCAACAGAGCCACCTGTAAGAACAGGGTGTCCTCAGGCTCCAGGAACACGGCGTGGTCGTAGCGCTGGGCGTATGACAGATTTGTGTACAGGCTCATGGTCAGGCCCAGCTGCAGGGAGGAGCTGGCCTCCATCAGAGAGACGGTGATGAGCCTGTAGCCAGAGACCAAACGCTCAGCGGATCAGCCAGACATTTCACCACGTCGGAGTGACGGAAGCAACCAATGGAGGCATCTCACCATGTCGTGTCCACACTCATCGAAGCGTTGCGTACGTAATGCCGGGGGTAGACGCATTTCCAGACCACTTTCTGGTCCCGCCGGCTGATGGTGTGCTCTTCACTCAACGTCACACTAAGGGTGTTTCGGAACTCGATGTGGGTCTTCGTCACCTGGACAATCACAGACACAACGTCAGACACTGTTGACCATCTGTACTACAGATAGACAGGGTATTCCCTTCATAGAAATAAATGGTGTATGTACTAAAAGCTGTGAAGTAATTCTACATATTGACGATATGAATCCAGTGACGATGAGACCAACAGGCGAAAGCCCATCTGCGTGGTTTCCCCTTTAGCGCCCTCTACTGTCAGAGGTTAGAGGGAGCAAAAGAAGGGTCACTCACCCGCCTCTCGGTTCCACATTCAGAAGCTTTTCGTGAGGCACGGAAGAAGTAGAAAATGCCCTTCTCCTCCACGGGGCACCTCCCATCATTCAGCTTCACATCAAACTCCCCCTCCGTCAAAGACATCAGGTAGGGCTTTGCAATTCCACCAGTCAGCAGTTTATCCAGACACAGACTGAAAAGGCCTTTTTCTGTTGCAGAATGAGGGAATGAGTCACACCCGTGCACGTGACAGCTGCTGTAAGGGAATATTGATGCCACAGAGGAATCGTAACAGGCAGCTCCTCACCTCATTTCATTAGAAAGTCAACACCGAGACAGTTTAAATAGTCGCTCTCATGTCAGGGTTCTTGGTGGCTCTTATTTAGAGTGAGTCGTCTTAGAGGCTCGTTACAGCGTGCACATCAAATCATTACACAGAATTTGTCTGCGAATCCTTGCTCGCAAGCACACCTACAACTGTTCATTGAAAAAAAAAAAAAACATTTGTTTCAGGGGCGATTATAACCCTGAGCCTTGTAAAATTATTTGGTGGCCCAGCAGGCGTCCACCTTATTTAATTGTATGCGTTTTTGTAATTTTATTTCGGTCATAACGAAACAAGAAACAAAATGATATATACTAAAAATGAAAATAATATTTTTCTTGCTGCTCTGCAACGAACGTAAATATTGTGGCGCAGCTGTGAGATTGTAGTGGAAGTACACAGAGAGGCTAGTTTCACTGCCGCTGTCGCATGTGGGCCTATTCAAGAACAAATGTGGCCGTCTTGTTGCCGTTAAACCTTTCCAGTTCTCGTCTAAGGAACCGTGGCTGGGTGACACCGGGGAGATCGCTCTTCCCCAGGGCCGAAGGCCGCTTCCTCCTCCGGGGTTAACTACCCGCCTTCACGCTGCTAAAAGGACGCGCTGACCTGCTGAATAGATGAAGCTTTATTATCTCACTTATAAAGACGTCTTTTTTCCTCGCTACCTCACATCTGTCCCCGCTCCGCAGCTTCTCTCACACAGGGGAGGGGCGCACACCTCAGCCACACACGCACTCAGTGAGCTACCAATCCTAGCAGGAGCGAGACACATCTCACAACACTGCCTCCCCTACTGAACTGAAGTGTTGCCATTTAGTGTACGATCTGGTTGAAGCTTTCCTATTCTCGGTGGACATATTCACTTTTTGAAATTCCCTTTTATTTGTAAGTTTCACAGCACCACGTATGGCGTTCAGTTTTAATTACTGATGCAGGTTCATCAATTTTCAAATGCCCCGGAAAATAGCCCGTGGCGTACACAATTGGTGATGCAACACTCAGTGATCGACTTATTGATGGCTTTTCAAGGTCTGCAACAGGCTAGCGGTTTCTGCAATACAGTAGTCCCCCGATATAACGCGGTTCATCTTCCGCGACGTCGTGGAGTTTAATGCAACTTCAGATTTTTTTTTGCACTTGAACACGCCTTGAAACAGCGCAAGGACGAATGTGCCGGTCGGAGGAACTGTGAAATACGCGCGAGTCGCTATTAATAACTTCATGTGTTCAACCACGTTGGTTGATCATTAAAATTAAATTCGTTATTTCTAGAAGTTATCATGTTTATTTGTTAAGCGTTTGTTTTATAGCGCTCTGATTCTCTGTGTAAAAAGAGGCTTTTATTTTGTAGGAGCATAAACGTCACGTCCCTTTTGGGTTTTGTTTCTTCCTGTTGATACATGTAGCCGCTGCCGTTCCGCTGTGCTAAGCTATCCAATAAAGCAGCATGAGAGGCTAAAGACAGCACGAGTAGAATATTTGTTCTTCTGCACTCCAAGCGGCTCTTTCCTCGACCTGCACGCCTTAACATTATTAACAGGAAAACGTTTACTGTACGTACTATATATTTATATTTCTCTAACAAATGTTTAGTTCTGAAAAGGTTTTGATCTCTGGTTTCATTCTATAATACTGAAACAATCTATTTAGATTAATGCCTGACTGTTAAACGTGTATAAAGCGTGTGGTGAGGGGTTTTACAGCCTTAAAACATTTATGTACATGTATAATAATTAAAATAAAATAAAGATTACTACATTGTGGATTTCACTTATTGCGGGTTGTTTTTGGAACGTAACCCCCGCGGAAAATGAGGGACTACTGTAATCATTAAAGCAGAAATCAGGACTAGGAGTTTGCATTGTAAATGGAGTGTATTTAATTGACCGTGTTTTAGAGAACTGGTCATTTAAAAACGTTAACAGGCCCGTGTTTAAGAAACATCTGTTCCACCGGACCAGACGTGTTACTGAAAAACGTACCATTGCAGATGGGGCGTGAAGCTGCCGGAGGCGCGATGACAGCGCTCACATCGTAATAGCCATGTTGACACACACAGGTGTAGGAACCCAGGGTGTTGATGCACAACGAATTACGGGGACACAGAGGTCGCTGGGAAGACGCGCATAAATCCGGACCTGGCAATCATAGGAAACAGGATAAATCCAAGAAACGGGAGAGATCCGGTTCCAAAGAACTCAACAAGAAGTTCCACCATCAACTACCATTCCAGCGAATAACCCCATCTGCAACAAACACGTTGGCGGCATTGAGGGAGCGGATGTAGTCCAGCTGGTCTTCAACAGGAAGTGGCACATCCTCGGTTTGGGACGCATCAAAAGACAGGAACAGAATCTCGGTTCTGTCTGGGTCGTATGCAGGTGCGAGGGAGGCCACCTCAACGCGGACCGGCCGATCAAAGCCTTCCAACAGATTCTGGAGCTGAAGAACACAAGACGAGCTGCGTCAAGAACGAGACCCTAATCAGAGGGACGGAACGAACCACACATTCTGCGTCGGGTTCTATGAACCTGAATCCTTCCTGCACCCAGACCCTTACCCGAACACAATTTCTGTTCATTAGAAGCTAATTTTAGCGCGCTAACATACCCACGTTAAGTAAACAATGTTCTCCACCCTGGTTTAGATTCTTTCAATTCTGCTAATTAGCGAAAGACAGCATTAATGTTCATCTCAAATAAAGACAGTCTGGACTGCAATTTTAAGATGAAAGAAATTCTACTTTATCTTTGATAATCTTCTCCATTGCAGCTCTTGGTTCCGACACATCCTCCTGCAGGTCCTCGGGTAGCGACCAGGGCACAACCATTGTAAGAACCAGATCTGAAATCTCAATAACCAGCTCTACAGAGGACAGTGGAAACAGTAGGATGGGCCCATCACGAGTCAGAATTACCGTAGCAACCACCTAATCTATGCACAAAATCAAGCAATATACTCGTTTCAACTTTCGTGGACTGTTGCTTCAGCCACTGCAATCATTTTTGCATCATGATGCTGTTGCACAGAATGTCCAAATGACTTCCAAACACAAAATGTCAGACTGACCATGGTCCCGGCCAGGTTCAGCAGCCAACCCCAAGACATCCAAGGAGGAATTGGCAGCCTCAAAACACACGTGAGAGCGCTCCGATGTCCACGGTCCACCACACTCCTCCCACACGTCCAGGACGTAGGTCCTCCCCTCCTCCAGCCCCGGCAGATACAGCTCTGGGTCCGTCACACGGCTGCTCTCGAGTTTGCTGCCATTCTCCAGAGACAGTTCGTACAAGAAGGCCACCGCCGGGTGGTCCATGCTGCCGGGCTGCCACAGGGCAGTGGAATCATTGGTGCGATACCTGAGCTCAGACACGCCGTGAGGTCCTGAACACAGACAGATCAGGTCATGGACAAACAAACGCCATTTCTCAGTTGTTCCAGTCCCGTCCGCCTCCTGACTGAACTCTCTACACGTCTGCATCCAGCTTCTGCAGCAGCAGTAGAGCTACCTTCAATTTATGAACACCGGATCAATGCCAAGAATAAACTTTTAGTGTATTCCACGTCAGCGTCTTCATTGTGTACCTTCCTTATAGTTCAAGCAGCCATTCTGGATTATACCAGAGACCTCAGAATTGTTTGGGACCAACTCGAACGGAGGCGAGCGGGAAAGTGTTTTAGTTCTTCGGCTCTCTCACTAGTATTGTTTCAAGTCATAGCTACACCTACGAAGCGCAAAGGCACCAATCTGATGTCGTCCTCTCATCCCGTGTCACCTGTGTGAGCCGTGGCAGTCCTGACGCTCATAATCACACCGTCTCCACACAGCCCTTCAACCTTGGTCCGGTACGGTCGGCACGGCAGCAGCCCCTGCACAGTGTAGTTTGTGAAGGGCGTGGTACCCAGCAGCTCTCCCTCATGGTAGAACCTGAACACGGAGACGGGCGAGGTGGTCTTCACATCCCAGCTCAGGGTGTAGTTGTTGTGGCCAAACGATGTCTGGCACAAGGCGTCGATGCTGGAGTGAGCTGCGGAGCAGAGACGGGATTGTAAAGGAGGCCATTTCTTTGTCATATTCATCACAATATCAAGCTGGACTTTACAAACAGGAAACCCTGAGCGGGTTAGAGCTCCATCTGGTGGCGTCTACGGGTTCAAACGGACAAACAGGCGGTGGATGTAGACAGTTTGTTAACTCATGCAGAACCGACCTGAGTTTCCATCGGCCATGGCCGCCCCGCTGTAGCGGGTCTCCATCCCTGCCTGACAAACCGTCTGAAGGCCAAACTTCACTCTGCTGCAGGGCCGCAGCGGCGAAAAGATGAAGCTGAAGTCTCCTCCCGTGTGCCACAGGGGCACCTCTTCGGTGACGTGGTCTGTTCCATTGAGGTAGAACGCCGTGAGGAGGAACAGGGAGAACCGGCAGCTCTCTGGGCAGTCCCAGGTCACGGACATGCTGCTGCCGTCCAACGACGTCGCCTTCAAGTTCCGGGGAACGTCCGGATCTGATGGGAGAAAGGTCAAACAAACGTCAAACGCCATCCAGCCAACGTTCACCACTTGTCTGCACAGGAAGTGAGCTGAACTCTGAACTGATAATATACTTTAATTTTAAAGACACAGGCAGAGCCATTTCAAATGTACATTCAATTGTTTGACAGTTCTGAATTTGTTTGTGTTCAACTTTTTCATCTGATCACATTATTTGGGGAATTCCAGAGACTCAAGGCACCAGGCCTACTTCGTCCATTTTCAGGGGTACTTTCCATTCGATCAATCAATCAATCAACCCTTTATTGCAGACACAATGGTCCAATTAAGAAGCACACATAACATTTACAACATTTACACAGTAATCCTACAATAACATCAGGTACCAATGACACCAGATACCTGAGCTAAACTTCACAGCACTTAGGCTTGGCTGAGTCAGCGTTCTGATGATGTCATTCCCTGAGTCATGCAGCCGACATATAAACCTGTATGCAGGTGTATAATACACCTGTATGCAGGTGTCTCAGCCGAGCATTAAGGGCGTTAACCCCGACACCACAGAACATCTCACCGGCGCTGGACCACCTGGGCTTCCTGAGAAGTATCCGCATGCAGTCATTGTACGCCACCCTCAACTTCTGCATGCTGGCCTGTTTGTACTTGATCCACAAGGGGGCAGTATAGAGTGGCGTACAAAAGGCCCTGAAGAGGGTGACTTTGACCGCTTCAGAGCAAAAACTAAATTTCTTCTTCAGCATGTTAGCCTGCGCATACAGCATCCGCCGCTGTCTATACATGACATCATCATCTCCCAGCTGGTCATTGATGATGTCATCATCATCTCCCAGCTGGTCATTGATGATGTCATCATCATCTCCCAGCTGGTCATTGATGATGTCATCACCATCTCCCAGCTGGTCATTGATGATGTCATCATCATCTCCCAGCTGGTCATTGATGATGTCATCATCATCTCCCAGCTGGTCATTGATGATGTCATCACCATCTCCCAGCTGGTCATTGATGATGTCATCATCATCTCCCAGCTGGTCATTGATGATGTGGCCCAGATACTTAGTTCTGCTGCAGACAGACAGCACTCGCCCTGACAGATAAAAACTTGGGAAGTCCAAACCCTGATCCTCTCTGGTTCTGCAGACCATGACGGCACTCTTCTTGGCATTATACTTTACATCAAAGCTGATACCATAGCCAGTGCATATGTCCAGGAGCTGCTCGGTGACAATACGGCCAGGTCGTCAGCATACATGAAGTGATTGATCAAGCTGTCACCAAGCACACATCCAGTATTACAGCTGTTGAGCTGCACAGAGAGATCATTCATGTAGAAGTTAAAAAGCACCGGCGAAAGAAGCCCACCGTGGCGGACACCGTTCCCCACAGTAAAAGGAGGAGAGACCACATTACCCCCCCTAACCTGCATGCTCCGATTCGCATACCAACATGCCAGGATTCTAAGGAGACAGTTTGGCACAGCTCTCTCCCTCAGCTTCAGGAACAGCCTCCGATGGTTCACACGGTCTCACACATTCTCTCTCTCCATACCTGGATGAAGGACGCTAAAACCGCCGCGTGTCCAGGTCAAGTTACACGTAACCGAGATATTAGTATTTGTAAATCAGCCCTACTTTGCTGGTCTTTCATTCCATCATACCGGTGACAGCAGAGAGGCAGGTGAGGGAGTGACCGGCCGCCGCCTCCACACAGGCCACGTAGGAGCTGCAGGGAGTCAGATCCGTGAAGTCGTAATGGCCGTTGGTGGTCGAGTCCCTGCTGAGGCGGTTGTAGGAGTGCTGGGGTGCATCGTACAGCGCTGCGGTGTGGCTCCCGCTGCCGACAGCGGGGGCCCCCCAGGAGAGACGCAGCATGGAGCGAGTCCTGGACTGGAGCCGGACAGGGAGACGCATCGTGTGGCCTCGGAGGAGAGCAGATAGAGTTTCAGTCACGCTTTGCGGGCCACAGGTGGACACCTCGCCAGAGCATCGCCACGCAAACACACAACCGCTCACACACGATGGTCAATCCGGAGTAATCAATTCACCCAAGCTGCACGTGCTCGGCGGCGGGGAGAAGCGAGAGAACCCGGAAAACCCTAGGCGGACACATGGAGTCAAACCCGATCTCGCTGTGAGGCAACAGCGCAACCCACGGCAACCCACTTTAGATGTTGATTCTGTATCTGAACATTTTCTTTGCAAACGTAGACATTTACTTTGCTAAACCGGTTGGAAATATGAAAGGTAGGCGGCACGGATTCGATTACTTTTCTATGCATATTCTGAGTGTTCTGATACCCGTGGATTTTAAAGGTGAGCCTGGGACACCTCAGGGCTCCTTGGGGGAAGGAGTGCAATTTATTTATCTACAGGTTCTGTAACTCGGGACAAAAAGGAATCAAGCCAATCTCCTTTAAATAGCATCCAGTCGATAATCCAACAGCAACATTTATCTATTGGATCACAGCACACTGAGATGTAACCCTTTATCTCTAAAAACTGTAAACCCCTGATTGTCACCACGACACGATAGTAACGTAATCACAGATGATCTCTCAACTCAGAATTAACGAGGAGAGTTAGATGAGACGCCTTCCAGTCGTCTCTGCATGACGGCCGGAGACAGAGAGATCCAGTCCTCATGCTCGACGGAGGACGACGTCCGTCACGGACACCGACGGAAACCCAAACCGTGCCGTGAAAGTCGAGGAAAACCGTGTCACAGATCCATCGGAGCGATTCTAAAAAAATTACTGATTGGAGTCGTCTTAAATAATTATGATCAAGTTACGTTAATAATTATGACCAAGTTACTTGACTGTCAGGAAGCAGCGTTCACGCTGGCCCATGCCAACAACAACGACCCCTAGTGGAGTGCAAACATTCACCAAGGTCAATTACGTTCAAGAGCGGCATAAAACAGATCCTGGATATGTCCCCGTCTCAGTCTCAGTCTCAGTCTCCACATCAAAGTTTGGCTCTTCTTTTGCCCCATCTGTCGACAAAGTTTGATCCGCTTGGCCACTTTGTGCAACCCTGCTGGTAACCAAAGCAACCGACCGACGGTGAAAACCATCACCTCCTGGGCGGAGGTCATTAAACCGAGGGAGGGTCAGCATGCACGGACAACGAAACGCAGGATGCAGATCATCTCACCAACTGCAAGGAAGAAGTCTTCGTCCTGGTAGAAGAACGACGTTCCATTTTCACACGCAAACACCTCAGTGGGGCTCATCGTCTCCAAGAACGCCTGAAGAAAGACACCGCTGAAGTGTGAAAACACGCGATCCGCCTCAAGCATGGTTTGAATGTTCCGTCAGGTACCGCTGTGTCGTTCGTCGGCTGCTGCAGAGGCTTCTCTAGGCCTCTGATCCGGATCGTATTTGTACCTTTAACACATTTAAGATAGCATTTAATAAACATTAGTTCACAAGGTTGTTTCAAAAATATTAGAATGGTAAAAGATGCTGACTTGGGGTAATTCTGAATTTCCATTCTCGAGCAGAGCCGCCGTACTGAAGCGTCAGATTGTTTTCTACAACTGGGGACACAGTCAGGGAGGAGACTTTACCCTCCTCTCCGACGGTCTTTAGCGCCATCTCATTGAGCCATAAGTTCCCATTGTGCCTAAAAATAAAACACAGCTTTGGAACAAATATTTAAACACACCCTTTCAGAGGTCATTTCAATTCTACAAAAAGATCAAATATCATTTGCTTCTCTGAATTTTCATTCTGAAACTATCATTACTTACATTCAATGATGAACAGCTGGAAGCAGCTTCTGTGGTACATTTCATTGCTCGACACCAGTGCTTTTCTTTAATGTACACAATGTACACAATGTCACTACACAAACTACTGCAGTCTCTTAATGATTCAACCTTCAAAGATGAACATCTCCTCATGATCTGCTACAAGCACGACTCAAATCCTCCTCATGCCTTCGGATCAGCAGCGGTGTTTGGAGTTCAGACATGGAGCCTTTATGGTAATTTAATCTTTAACAGAAAAACCTTTGTCTTTCTCTCAACCCGGCCGGTCCGACAGGTGGCCACCCACTATGAGTTTAGGGTTCTGCTCAAGGTTTCTGCCTGTTAAAAGAACGTTTTTCCACTACGGTCGTCAAAGCGCTCGCTCTTGTGGGACAAGTTGCATTCCATCTTTCAACGTTACACCTGTAAAGTGCATCGGGACAACCTTTCCTCATGTCCGGGCGCCATAGAAATAAAACTGAATTTAAAGCAAGTCCAAGACGGCTGGCTCATGGTTTCAACATCCGATTTCTCAATACGCCTCTCAGAAGATATATCATCCGTTCTTGTGGGCTTTGACTTTTCAAACTGCTCATAAACAGTGCATATGTCTGAATAAACCAAATAAAAGGCTGGCGAATTAATACTTTTATTTCCAGCTATTAAACCTTCTAACGAACGAAGATTGAATTTTAAACGGAGCAGGGACACGACTAGCGCTGCAGATTAATTGATTTCTAGGGTTTACCTTTCCAGAGAATCGCCTTTGCTCATCCAGCATATGGAGAAGAAAATATCGTCAGCAAACCCTGAAAAGAAAAGTAAATAATAACCCAACTCATTGAGTGCCAGCCATTTTCAACTCAGCGCCCCAGTTTCCACGCGTTTTCCACCACACAATATTCTTTACTACAACCGGGCAAATGCCGAACCCACCAAATGAAAGATTAAAGTCTCTCCTTCCACCAGAAACTGCTGCTAACATTTTTTGTTCTGGGTTACTGGCCATTGAAGAGAGGCCAATCTCAAAGCCAGGGTTGGCAGTAACTGCGTCGGATTTCAAAAAAACGTCTTCAGACGTGAATGGCAACGAAAGACGTGTCGGGTTCACCATGCCACTCACCAAACGACAGCATTCGGGCTAAAGAGAACACGAACAAAAGCCGTAAGGAGTTCCTGAAGAAAGAGGAAAGCAACAGTTAAACCGCCGGCATCGGAGGAAGACGTGACGAGTGGAAGTAACAGCGACTTCGGCTCTTACATTTTCTTTGTAATTCCAGGAGACCAGCGTCTCGTGTTCATTAAAATGAACGCACTGACCCCTAATGAGGGGCAGGTGTGTGCTGACCCCTAATGAGGGGCAGGTGTGCGCTGCCTTCATGTACCTGCACACACCGTGGGAATTCTTTGTATTTTAATCTCTAATTAATCCTTTTGTATTAAACCGTGTTCGATGTTCTATCTTTTCTTATTCAGTCAATATACTGTATATAATTTACTGAAGCAAACAATTTTTTGTTTTTGTTTTTTGGACAATACTGACAGCCTTTTACCATTTATGTTAAACTCCTTAACAAATGTAATTTGAAAGTCTTTGCATTTGCCATTTATTTGCTACATATCTCATGTAACAATTAATGTGCTGTCCAGCTTTGTGCTAATATGGTATTCCTAAAAATTACAAATAATCACCGTATCAACCCCAATTCAAATACTTTGATCTATTTAGTCTAGTCTGGTTAGAGCAGGGGTCACCAGCGAGGGAACCCATCACAGCGATTCATCGGCACTGAGACCTGAAATTCCACCATCAATCTCCTCTGCTGTTATTTCACTGATCAATGAATTGTTTTGATCATTTCCTATAGAGGGTAAATCTAATAAAGCTAAAAATTGCTGAATGTCATAATCACCTGGCTTATCTGGTTGTGTGTATAGAGATTGATAATATTTTCCAAATGCCTTATGGATTCCCTCCAGCTTGTCAGATGACTTGTTTGTTATAGGATCCTTGATTTTGTGGATTGAATTTTCAGCTTTCTGCTTCCTAAGTTTCAAGCAAGTAATCTAGATGCTTTAGATCCCGCCTCATGTCGCTGTTTCATAAATCGTAGCTTTTTTTTCAATTTCCTCACTAAGGACCTTATCAATGTCCCATTTAATTGGCCTCATTTGCTCCAGTGTCGAAGGATCCTTATTGATACTATGCAGTTGTTCCAGATTTTTTAGTTGCGCCTGCAAGTCTGCTCATTTCTTGTCTCTTAGCCTCTTCAGCCTCACACATTTGGCTGTGATTTTCCCCCTAAGATATGCTTTAGCAGCATCCCACAGGACTGCAGGATTAACTGTTCCATTATCGTTGAATTCCAAATAGGTCTTCAGTTCCTCTGCCATTTCTGCTCTGAACGCATTATTACCCAATAGTCCAGTATTCAGTCTCCACAAGGAGTTTTTTGGCCTTCTATCTAGGTTAAACCTCAGAGTTAGGCCAGAATGATCTGGGAGATCCGTCTGTCCAGGATTCCACTTTATGACAGTCACCGCTAAACATGAAAAAAATAATTAATTCTCAAGTAAATATTATGTGTTGCTGAATAGAACGTATATTCAGTATCCTTCTGATGTAGATATCTCCATACATCCATAAGTCCAAGCTCTTGCAGCATCTTATTAATCTGTCTCCTGCACGTAAACAGGCAGAGAGGCCGAACCGCCCCTATAAAAAGTGATCCTGCTGCCCATTTACCATATTTTTGAATAAGTTAAAGGAAAAAATATAATGTGACCAGAAAAGCACTCAGAGAGCGCAAACCTCTGCCAAGCAGCTCATTCCCCTCCTAACTGGATTTACCTCGTCCACATGGTGATCTGGATCATCATCAATTCCCAATGATGGACGGCTTAGAGACAGTGGTGAGGACAGCCATGATGGACAGCTTAGAGACAGTGGTGAGGACAGCCATGATGGACGGCTTAGAGACAGTGGTGAGGACAGCCATGATGGACGGCTCAGAGACAGTGGTGAGGACAGCCATGATGGACGGCTTAGAGACAGTGGTGAGGACAGACATGATGGACGGCTCAGAGACAGTGGTGAGGACAGCCATGATGGACGGCTCAGAGACAGTGGTGAGGACAGACATGATGGACGGCTTAGAGACAGTGGTGAGGACAGCCATGATGGACGGCTTAGAGACAGTGGTGAGGACAGCCATGATGGATGGCTCAGAGACAGTGGTGAGGACAGCCATGATGGACGGCTCAGAGACAGTGGTGAGGACAGTCATGATGGACGGCTTAGAGACAGTGGTGAGGACAGCCATGATGGACGGCTCAGAGACAGTGGTGAGGACAGTCATGATGGACGGCTTAGAGACAGTGGTGAGGACAGCCATGATGGACGGCTCAGAGACAGTGGTGAGGACAGTCATGATGGACGGCTTAGAGACAGTGGCTCTGAGGAACAGACAGGAGGCGGAGCTAGAAGTGGAGATGAAGATGTTCTGCATTTTCCAGACGTCATTCAAAGCAATGTTTCACTCTCACCTGGTCCCACCTGGTCCCCATGGTGACGCCCACTAAGCGCGGTCACATAGTTTTGTTTTGTTTAACAATTGAACTGCAGATATTTGGTTGTGGAGTTTAAGGTGCAGTACCCACTGTCACCACATGATGGAAACTCCGGTTTGTGAGACGGTTTTGGGGCGGTTCCTGCTTCCGGTGCGTCGACGAGCAGAGAGCCAAGACGCCGGAATAACGTTCGTCTCCGTCTCTTTCTTGTGAATATTTGCAGACACAATCCCTCCAATCTTTCCCCAAATAAATATTATGAACCGCCAGCAGCGGTCGACCGGCCCGGTACCTGCTACACATGCTGATTTCCTCCGGTATTTGAACTCATTTAAATACAACCTGAAATTGAACAAAGTTGCATCGTGGTTTTTCGCTCTTCTCTGAAAATTCAAGTAAAAAAAAAAACAATCTTATCTTGCAAGCATAAGGTGGAAAAATGCCGAGTCCCGTCACGTTCGTGGCTGGTGAGGCACCGACAGTCAGATTTAAACGTTTCCGAGCCAGACAGAGTGGGCGATGTTTGAAGCAGATCTTTAAAAACGAGGTTGTGTTGTTTTTCCAAACGGAGGGGGAAAGATATTTGGTTTGAAAAAAGAGCCAGAAGAAAATACGTCTGCTCTTGCCAGAGACGCAAAGAAGAAATATTTCGAGCTTCCTTATCCATGAGAACGAACCTTTAGGAATTGTATTCACGTTGATATCAGTTTAGAAGTGATTCACTGAAATCACACGCTCAGTAATGGTGGGTTCTTCTGGTGAAGGCAGCAGAATCAGAACCGTCTTTATGAGAGACACGTTGACCGGCCCAAAACAAGATTGTTTCATTGTTAAAATTCCCCCCGATTTCAACTGGATCTGTTCCTTCAGGTATTAAAGACAGAACCAGGGAATACAGGACGACCGAGAACAGGAGAACCCGAAAGTACTGAGGAAAAAGAAAGGACGTTCTGCCCAGAGTCGGGTGCAAAGAGGCAGGAGCTGATTCGGTGAGATGTGAAACAGGTGCGCCTCGTTCCGTTCAACAAAGCCTCCGCGGCCGTGCGGGGCAGAGATCGACCCGAGGCGATGGTCGCCATAGGAAACGGACTCAGCCTCGTTCCGTTCAACAAAGCCTCCGCGGCCGTGCGGGGCAGAGATCGACCCGAGGCGATGGTCGCCATAGGAAACGGACTCAGCCTCGTTCCGTTCAACAAAGCCTCCGCGGCCGTGCGGGGCAGAGATCGACCCGAGGCGATGGTCGCCATAGGAAACGGACTCAGCCTCGTTCCCGGACCGTCACCAGAACACTGTTCCTGTAACATTCCCAACATTAACTGAAAATGTAACCAAGATCCTTCGGTAACCGAGTCAGGCAAACCAACGCTGCGACGGAGGCAATACGTTTATCACGTCGAGGTACAAATACAGGCAACACACAAATGACGAGCGAGCCACGACGATCAATCACAGCCGGCAGAAATCCTCCTGAAGACGCCGTAATCCAAACGTATCAATACTGACCACGTCATCCTGAACAGCGGGGCAAAGATAAGGCCAGCCCCCCTCTCGGGACTGAGAACTGGTGTCCAGGGTGCGGGTGCCCCCCCCCTGCAGAAAGGCCTTGGTCCTGTTTGTTCACCCCAATGTCTCTCCCTGTTTCATGTCACATTCTCTATTCTGTAAAGAAACGCCCAAAGTAACAACAAAGGTGTGCAGACAGTCAACATGGGGGGAGGAAGAGGGGCCGCATGCCCACAGTCTTCCTCTGTCGCTTCACATTATCCAAGCAATGGAAATGTGCCGTCAGTGGGGGGGGGCGGGGTTCACAGGTGGAGCCCCCAACTTCTTGGTCTTGGCCTTTTTCACTTTTTCCTTAATGGCCTTGATGTCCAGCTTGCCTTCAGAGGGAGCTGGAAGAGAGACAGGGTGAGCTAGAGGCGGGCGGTACCCCATCAAAGGCGATCGGTTTATTACTACCTTTCATGGCTTTCTTCATCAAAGGCTTCTCCTTGGGGGGGACGAAAGCTTTGTTTCGCTCCTCTTGCCTCTTGGTCAGCGTCTCGGCCTGCTTCACCTGAAAACGAGAAACGACGACAGTCAAGCATCTAAATGCAGCGCCTCCTACTGGGCTTCTGGAGTTTCTGCAGATTTAGGCTATTAATGCTATCTGGAACTAGCTCGTGCTACTATAGCTGCTTCTCATTGAAACTGAAAGGAAAAGGAGGGAAATAACAGACATCCAGCTGGAATCGTTTGAAGTTCCTTGCGAACCTCCACTTCAAACACTCCGTGCTCACCTTTATCCCCTCCATCTTTTTCCTCTTTTTCACACTTTCACGCAGGAAGAACTCTCCTGTGGCCAGCTCCTTGTCAACCTGCAGAAATGATCCGGTCAGTCAGCGTAGAAATGCAACATTTACACGTGTTCGGAAACATGCATCAGTTAATGATGATATATTAAATTGGACGGAGTCTTGTATAAAAAGCTACAAAACCTTAAGCCATATAATTACATACAATTGTCTCAAATCGTAAAGCACATTTATTGATAAACTGTGTAATAGTTTGTTTACCAAACTAGATCAGGAAAAGGATTCAGAACTTAAGCGCACAGTTTAGCAGCAACTGCAGATTGTGAAACAGGAACAGAGCTAAAGCTAAATATTGTGTGAAGTAACGGCGTGAACCTCGCCTGAACTTTCAGACGTCCTTTTATTCTGACGTGCTCGCTGCCGCCTCACGCTTCACGACTCTCCGTACGCGCGTGCGCCTGAGACGGTGGACCACGTTTGTCACTGTTGCTTGCACACTCTGCATATTATGGTCTGTTGCTCGACACCTGTTCTATCAAAACCAAACCACTTCCCCGGTCAAGCAACAATTCCTTTGTCACGCTCATTTTCTATCTGTTGTCTCTGCCTTTCGCCGCCATCGATGGCCGGCGCCGTGGCACACGGGGGGGGGGGGGGGGCGTAAATACAGCAGCCGCAGGGAAAAAGCACTACACACTCATTTAGACTGGTAGAAGTCATTTTCTTATCATTGGAAGAATTTATACCGGTATATAAAAATCATCGCCCAACCCTATTCAAAAACTAAAAAGGAACATTTGGGTTCAATAAGAAAATAGTTGGTCAAATTATTAATTGCATTACGGATAGTTATCTTGAAAATAGAGGGGACATTCCTCTGGAGTTGCATTTATTTATATTTAAGTCACTTTTTTTGCCATAAATATCTTGAATGTAGCTGCTTTAATGAAAACATCTGATAACAGATATGTTTGCATGTTACAGAACACACGTGCTGAACTCGTGGAGCAGCATGAACCCAAGGCGTGCTGCCGCGTAACCTCCTGACCTGGCTCTCCGGCTGAGACGGAGGGAACGGCGTGTACTCCTTCTTCACGCTCTTCTTCTTCGGTTCCCTGCGTTTGGCCAGATTCTTGTGGCGGAACTTGGGCAGGAAACGCTCCCAGCTCTGCACCCGCAGCTCGGGGTCTTTGGTCAGTTCCCGTTTGATCATGAGAGTCTGAGGGTTTCAGCCCACGAGGAATGCAGACAATCATTCAACGTAAAACATATTCACAGAAAAAGAGAACTCTTAAATCTAGTCAGGCTCAGCACGGCCAGGCGTGTTCAGTGCCTGCCCTGATCCCGTGGAACATATTCAACGACGGGTGTGACGATGAAGGTTAAATAATAATCAAACATGACTCCTCCATGCCCCCAGCTCCAGCTGATATATTTTACATCAGCGCTCCGTCAGCGTACCTTGATGTTGTAGATGGGATGAATATTTTTCATCGTATCCATCACCACTTTGCGTACCTGAACAACAGAGAAAGGAAAGGTTCGTAAAGCTACCACATATGTTGTCTTTCTTCCAAACGCGGTTTGCTCGCCAGCTTTCCCACAGGGATCGCTGAAGCTTCATCTCCGCTCCACCAAAGTTCCGTTCAGACTCGGGGGGGCCTCAACGCGCCGAACAGAAGCAGGAGAGTGGCGGCGTGCCCTTTGCGTCGGGATGTCGTTCCGCGTTAGCCCACATACGCTACGTTTAGCTTCCCGACGCTTCCCTCGATCGGGTCCAGAGGTGGTTTCTGCCTCATCGCTTTCCGGATGTCCGTTTCTTCACGCCCAACATCTCTCACTAGTCCCCAGTAAACCGACTGCGGTGGCCTCACCTCCTTCAGGCCACCGAAGGGCCCCAGCGCCGACACGGTGTTGCCCTGCACCATCACATAGCAGCTGGTCAGCAACTCCAACGCCTGTACAAAATAGACAGGACAGAGCTACACGTGTGCCCCACATCTTTAAGGTCCTCCAGATCTCTGACCTGCACACATCCAACGACCAATCGGGTGAGATGATGGCGTGGGACTCACCTTGAGGGTAGAACCTTTGGGGCCAATCAGCCGCTGTCTTCTCTTCACAAAGCGCTCCCTGTTCCTCACCATGGTGCCAATTTTGATAATGTCACACGCAATGTCATCCTGTAATATCCGCACAGCCTGCAAACAGTATGAAGGACGAAGTAAATCATCCAACGCCGACGTTTGCTGCAGCTCTTAAGCATCGAGAGATTTTTTTGAAACAGCTGATGAAACCAAGACAACAAGAAAACAGTCGATCAACAGTCGATCAACCGCCGCCGGAGCACGGCGACCGGTACCTGTTCAAACGGGACGCTCCTGGCCAGCAGCTTGATCAGATCTCGAGCTCTCACAATGACGTAGGGGTCAAAGGTTCTCCTTGTGGTGGAGACTGTGATGCTTCCCTCGATCAGGTCCAGAGATGCCTTGATATGCTGAGAGGATCCGGGTTAGAATGAAAGCCATTAGGCGTGTGCCGAAATAACACGCTGAAGCTTTGACAGGCGAAAAGGTAGAAACGCACTTAGAAAACAGGTCAGTAAATAATTTAAAGTCATTTAGAATCAAACCTTACTGCTCCCTACCGTTTACCTGGAATGGCTTAATGTTCCATCGAGTTCTGTTCAGTTTGTGTGGGGTGGGGGAATCTGCTCAATAAATAAAACGTGTCCACCCCTGGTAAAGGACAACGCAGTCCAGAAGATGAATGAATGTTATTTTACCACCAAAAACCCTTTCTCAGTGCCGTTTGTGCTCTTTTACAGGAGGAGACGACTGTCGCCGGGCTCTCTGGTGTTTCTGGTAAAACCAGCCTTCGTTAAAACGGTAACTAAAGTAACTAACGAAGGGAGAAATATAGAAACAAGCTTTTCTCCTGATCAAAGCAGAGTCTCGACTCGTTTGATCAGTCCGGCAGACAAATAATTATGCGATCAGAACAAACTGGTTTGCAACAAACTATTAAAATTGGACAACATTACAATGTTGGAATAGAAGTTTGGACCCCCCCCTCCCCCCCCCCCCACACTGGATTACATTCATGTTGTCATAGAAACAGGAGCAGGGCGGGGTTAACGTGAACCTGGACGTACTGCTTCTCCCAGGGCTTTCTCCACCAGGGGCCAGCACTCCTTCAGGTAGGCCTCTCTGTATTTGGGGAAAAGCGTGGCGAAGCTGCTCTCCTCCAGAAGACCGCGGGGGTTGTCATCCCTCGTGAACGTGGGCTCCCTCCATCCATCAGGAACGGTCAAAAGTTCAGATTCATCCACCTCTGACACAAACAGAGTAATAATATAATATTAATAACAATAAAAATAACGGCCACACCAACATTCGCTCGCCGAAGGGCACGTACAAACGTGCGGGAGCCGGGATTCAAACCGCCGATCAGAAGACGACTCACCCAACCAACGTGAGAACCGGAAGGCTTAACGCCCATTAAACGTCACAAACACTTCAAAGTAATCCGGAATCCAGGATCTCTTCTGGATCATCAAAATCGAATGAGTCCCAAACGTTTTCCGGCAGTGACCTCTACGGTGGGCGTGAAAACACCCCCCTCCCGGGGGGGGGGGCGCCCTACCTCCCGTCGTGTATCAGTTAACCCTACGTGAGTAATCCATGCGTGTGATTACTGCCATTGTGCAGCCTGTGTGTCGTGAGCGCGCTGCGTAACTCAAATATCCAACACGCACAGGGAGTGGCTGGCGCTGGGGAGGACGACGCAAAGGACAGGGCAAAGCGGAGAACGTCGATTTGCTGTGGCGACCCCCCCCCCCCCCCCCCACGGGAAAAGAAGAACGGAAAAACAAACCAACGCCGGTGATTTACAGCCTCCTCCTCGGCGGGGCTCAGAAGACAGGACGGCTAGCATGCTAGTTTAGAGCTAATGCGTGCGTGCCTTGATACCTCCGCGTAAACGCGCCGACGAACCCGCACAAACGGTGCCGTGCTTCGGAGAAAAGTATTTAGTGAGGCCGCGGGACGATTCTCGGCTTGACAGAAACCATAACTTACCCTTGTCTTTGTTCTTTTTTGCTTTTTTGCTTGTTCGCGCTTCACTCACGTCGTCGGCTGCTTCGGAGGACGCCATATTTGAGTAAAAACGGAAGTGACGCATCCACTCTTCTTCGTGTGACTTCATGGCAGAGTCGTGTTTTTTAAATAGACAACTTATAACCATGTGTAGCTTTATCGCCATCTAGTGTCGCATTCAAATACTGTAGTGAACATGCCTTTGCAAGCTTTGTCCCACAGCGTCTGCATTTTAAGTTTGTTCCATGTGATGATAATGAATATTTATTAGATAGAATGTTAGAGTTCAAGTACAGTCAAGCAGTAGCATGTATTACAGTACAAGTACATGTCAAATTCAGCATGTTATTGTTTCTCTGAATGATGCAGACTATGATAATAAACTAAAACAACGATTATGTCAAGTATTGAATGTTATCCTGAATGATGTAAAATAAAAGATCATGATGTGGGTGACCTAACACACACAATGTAGGGCTGCTAAAAGCGATCGAATGATATTTAAAGGACACATATTCCATAAATGTAAAACAAAGTGAAGCTGTTGGGCGATGGCACGGTGGCGCAGTCAGTGGATATAGCGCTCGCCCGCGGCTTCCTCCCACCTGCAAAAACCTGCAAGTTAACCTTTTGCCCTGAGCCAGCTGAGATCAATTCAATTCAATTCAATTGTATTTATATAGCACCAGATCACAACAGAAAGTTATGTCGAGGCACAAGATCAGACCCAGATAAGCTACAATTTCTACAAGAAAATGCACGGACCTACCACCATGCACATTTCTAGACTGTGTGGGATGTGCTGCAAATGACCTCTTGGTGGCAGTGTTCAATTTGATGACATTTGCAACTATCGATCGGTATTTTCGAAGTAAATTCACGTAATTAAAGAATTCATGAAACTGAAAGAACAAACGAACAAATATGTATTGCTTCATGAACCCCAATGCATGAGGCGTCCTTATCATACTTCAGCATGAGACTTTGTGATTCCATTAAGCAAAGGGGAGACACCCTGCCCTCTATTAGTGGCCCCGCATCACAATGTCCACATCAAGCTGTTCAGTCTACTGGATGCCACTCGGCCATCAGACAGAGCAGCTTTTGTCTGATACATCTCAGTAGTCAGCCAAATTGGAGTCACACGTTTGGCACAGTCGATGGAGAGTTTCAGTCTGCGGGCTTTTGTGGGGGGCTGCAACCTTTCTGCCTTTGCTGTACCATCATTCAAGTCAAATCATGATCTGAGCTGCACTGTCTGCGGAGGTATCAAGGTGTTCACAAAATGGAGAGCTGGCACTGTCTTCTGCTGCTGTCCGCCATGTGTTTGGGGCTGGCTTCTAAGGAAGAAGCCCAAAATGCAGATTACAGCTTTCTAAGAAGAATCTACCCCGGGCTATTGGCGAGAGACAACCCGTTCAGTGGAGAGGAAAACTCCCCCGAGGAGCTGAGGCGCCGTGAGGGCTCTGTCACAGGGCAAGCCAAGGACACGTCAGCCAATGGGGATACACGTGAGGCTCCAGGACCTGTGGTGTTCACCAAAGAAGGTCCAATCAAGGGTGTTACTCTGGATAAGGCCCATGTATTCTATGGGATACCATACGCAGACCCACCCATTGGAACTTACCGCTGGAAGCCCCCCAGAGCTGTCAGTCCTTGGCGAGGGATTTATGATGCCTCCTTCCCCAGGGCAGCTTGCATGCAGGTCTGCAGTGGACCCATTGCCGGGGAGTGTCCTCAGATAGTAAGGAAAAGATCATTTCTTTGTCTTCTTTGCATGTGTCCGTGAGTCAGTCAGACCACAGAGGTGCTTTATAAATATCGACAATTTCCAAGAGGACTCGGTTCCTTTGGGAGCAAATTCCTGCATTTATAATTCGCTGAAAGGTCTGCGTTCACACTGTGATTTCTCCGCGAAACGAACTTTCGGAGCAACGTCGCGTGGCTGAAAGGGGCGCTCGTCGATTACCCCTCAGTTACCAGTGATAAGGAGCTGGTTCTGAACAAAAGATTAAAGTATTATCAAGCATATTTAGTAAATTAAAGGTACACACAGCGGTACATATTTCACCACGTTTATTTTTTCTGGAAAATGAGCTTCCCCTGCAGAGCAGCTTGGAGTACTCGCTGTACTTCCTCTACCGGAGATGTACCGCGTAGCGTCACTACGTACAGCTGATCCTGCCTTTGCTCCGGCGAGCTTTCACACTGCTGACGGAACGGAGCAGGGTTCTCTTGCAAAGGGGCCGAGACCCTCCTTTTCAGGTGGACTTTTTTGATCCTCTCCAGAGTCCGGATGTGCGTTCACACCAGCCCAAACGGAGCGGATTATCCGAGGGAAGGAACTCTGGTCAGTTTAAAAGGGAGCAAACCGCGCAGTGTGAAAGCACCCTTAGGGTGCTTTCACACTGCGCCAAGAGGACTCGGTTCCTTTGGGAGCAAATTCCTGCATTTATAATTCGCTGAAAGGTCTGCGTTCACACTGTGATTTCTTCACGGAACGAACTTTCGGAGCAGCGTCACGTGGCTGAAAAAGGTGCTCATCGATTGGACAAAGTAGGAGGGGAAGTCCCGCCCTCTCCCGTGTTTTTTTTTTGAGTCCACAGTTTACGGCTGCTGCTCATTCACGGAGGGAAGCTCATTTAGTTCTGGCCTAAATCATAAATGTTACACAACGCTAGTCGTTTTTAACAAACACAAAGTCGCTGGGATCAGTAAAGTCTCCGGATCAGTTCAGAACAACGGAATGAGAAACTATCGCTGCCGATCAGCTGATTCTCCGCTCTGGACTGTTAAAGCTCCGTAGCGCTGCGGGGAGAAGTCGCGTCAGTTACCGGTGATACGTAGCTGATTCTGAAACAAATATTAAAGTATTATAACACATATTTAGTTAATGAATTCTACACACAGCGGTACATATTTCGCCACTTTTATTTTTTTTGGAGCAGCTTGGAGTACTCGCTGTACTTCCTCTTCCGGAGACGCACCGCGTAGAGCGTCACTACGTCACTACGTACGTTCCTCCGTCCTTTGCTCCGCCGAAAGGGACCGAGACCCTCCTTTTCAGGCGGACTTTTTTGATCCTCTCCAGAGTCCGGATGTGCGTTCACACCAGCCCAAACGGAGCGGATTATCCGAGAAAAGGAACTCTGGTCCGTTTTAAAGGGAGCAAATGGCGCAGTGGGAACGCACCCTTATTCAAGGAATACACTTTTGGTTAGCCTAAATCAAACATTTATATTCAGAGGATACAAACTGAATATTTCCTCTAATGCCCCCCGAAAGGTCAGCGAGGATTGCCTCTACCTCAACGTTTTTGTGCCTATGGATGTGACCTTTGCCCCCCCTCTGCGGAGCCCACTGCCCGTCATGGTGTGGATCCACGGTGGGGATTTCATTGCTGGTTCTGCCTCCAAGCCGCTTTATGATGGACGCTTTATCAGTAACTTCACCAACACTGTTGTTGTTGGCATGGAGTATCGACTGGGTGAGAAACCTTGGTGCTATATTTACTTTAAATTGCAACCTGCTTGACTACATTGGGAAATAGAGACTTTATCTGCATTTTAGCCTGTACTGTCTCTAATTATCTCTTAATATCTATATAATACTGTATACCGTAATACACATAATAACACATATAATCATCAATTATATGTGCAGGAAAAAGGAAGTGAAGAACCTGAACCCTAACCCAGAGAAAATAAACGTCTTTCCGGAGTCAGTGGTTTGATTTATTCTGTAATTTGTTAATTTAAGGTGCCTTTGGGTTCCTTGTTTTGGGCAAAGACTCTAATAACTCATTTGCTGGCAATTACGGGATCTTGGATCAGCAGGCAGCTCTTCTTTGGGTTCAACGGAACATTGCCGTATTTGGAGGCGATCCCACCAAGGCAAGCAAACACACGCATTCATGTTATTATGCACTGAAATATGGTCCAGATGGGGGGGGGGGGGGTCATGTTGTTGTGATCTGGCGCTATAGAAATAAAATTGAATCATAACAGGGACGTTTTTGTTATTCTCACCCCCAAAAAAAGAAATCTGTACATTCCATGTGCTTTAAATTCTATCGTGTAAAAAAAAAAAAAAAAAATCAAAGCAAGCCAGCTTTTAATTGACCAATTCAGGCCAATTAAAAGTTCCAGCCTGGTTTATACTCTCCACTCTCCAGCACACTTAGCAGTGATTACAGCCGTAATTGCTGTATTTGGATTATTTTTTGAATGAATTAAGGGAAAAAACATCATGGAATGAATAAATGAGTGCATTCCGTGACGGCTAAGCTAAAGGCACGTTGCCGGATGCCGCTGTGTGATCAGGTGACAGTCTTTGGGGAGAGTGCAGGAGCTCAGTCGGTGAGTCTTCACCTGATGATTCAGAGCAGCCAGCCTCTGTTTGGGCAGGCTGTCCTGCAGAGTCTGCCCTTCTCCATCCCGCTGAGGACCAGGTGAGGATCCAACTCAGGACAATTCTGTACACTTTGAGCCTTGAGTCAATGTCCCAGAATGCTTTACTCCGAACTGGAATTGTTGTTGTTTTCCAGACACGATGCCCTGAAACTGGGAAGAGACTTTTCTAAAGAGACCAGCTGCTCTGTGGACGACATCGCATGTCTGCTGTCTCTCACTCCGCAGGCCGTCCTCACTGCCCAGATGAAAACAAGTAGGGTGATGCAAACACCGTCCCAAGATCTCCAAATTGAGAGCGATGCACAGTTACATAACGAGGCAGGATATCGTATGTTTACCTGAAACGCTGGTGAAAGGACATTATTTTTCCTTAGTGGCATGTTGGAAAACAAAATCGTGAAAGCTGAGGAACAGTGTGCCTCTGGAGGGGCAATTAGCGAGAGATCAAACGGCCTCCTGGCTGAAGATCACTGGACTACATCTGCACCGTCACGGATCAGTGTCATCGACTCAGTTATTGCCGTCAGCTACTTCCTGCATGTCTGAGCTCACTTTCGATCCCAAAGCAGGAGCAGTTCTGGCTGGTTTACGTTCATTGGTCTGAATTATGAAGCTGCCCGCTGTGATAACCAGTGCCTGTTTTCTCTCGAATCCACGTGTTTTAGGTTCCAAGGTTATTAACCCCTTTAGGTTCCTGGAGGTCTTTGAGACATGGGGTCCATATATCGATGGAGCGTTAATCAAAGAGCAAGCTGTCACTGCCTTCCTGAAGGGCCACTGGCAAAAAGAGAAGCCAGTGCTGCTGGGTAGGACACACACACACACACACACACACACACACACTGAAACGTTGCACTGTGCTATTTACTGAAGCTAACTTTCAACAGCTTCTCATGAAGAATGAATTTCATTGGTTTTCATTGGGTGGCTCGGTGGTGCAGTCGCTCACACACCTCCTCTTGATGGGTTTGTTAAAATTTCAAAGAAACTGTTTTGAAGTTTGGGGAGCACAGTGGCTGGTGCTGCTGTACGTTCTCCCCGTGTCTGCATGGGTTCTCCCCGGGTTCTCCGGTTTCCTCTCACCTACATAAACATGCAGTTTAGGTGAATTGATCACTCCAAATTGTCCGAATTCAAGGTGACACCTGATTATATGCTCCAGGGAAATTGCCCATATTGGTAACAGGAAGTATTAATTTCGCATTCATTTTCCAACCGCTTCGTCCGGCACCGGGTCGCGGGCCAAGCTGGAGCCTATCCCAGCACTCAATGGGCGAGAGGCGGGGTACACCCTGGACGAGCCGCCAGTTTAACAGGAAGTAATCATTTCCAATACATTTAAATTTGAAGATAAACTGACGCCCAGTGCACGGTGCACAGAAAGAAACATACAATGTCTGCCTGTTTGTATGGACTGAGGAACCGTGGTCTGTCCTGCAGGTACGACCTCTGAGGAAGGGGTCATCTTTGCTTACAGCGTCTTCAAGAGGCCGGTGTCTGCCTTGGAGAGCGCGCTATACGTCACAGCCATCTTTAAACAGCATGCTCTGCGGATCCTGCACGAGTACCTGCCTCTGTACCGGGACGCTGACCGCCGGGACATGTTAGCTCAGGTAAAAAAGAGCTCCGTTCTATTCAGCTGCAGCAATGGAGATGGATTTACACGCATACATTTGTATGCACAGTGTAATATACGTTATATTTCAGTGATGGCAGTGGAGAAAAAACTCGTTTAGTTATGTCTGAACATCATTTATTAGAAGTTAATTAGGTCTGTCTCCTAATAAAGGACAAATTAGACTCATGTGACACCGCTTTGAATTCAATTCTTAGCTTTGCTGGACCTTTTATGTTTTTTTCATAGTTATTCAAATGAATCCACTATTCAAGCATACCGGTACGTTAAGCAATAACCAAATCAAACAAGACCAGCGTTGTGTTAAGTTTGTCACCACAGTACAAAGCGTAAGAACATTCAGTGAAAACACACTGGGATATGTAGGAGTATAACAGACTCATGGCTGATGCTGTCCGGCTGCTGAACAGTTAACGTGTGCAGCCTGGATGCTCTGCTTCTTACTTTGGTGTTCATGCCAACTGGTTTGTGCAGCAGGAGCCCAGAATCGATACGTTTGGTCTGTGTATACTCTGTCCATGTGACATCACGTCCTAACATAGACATTTTAAACAGACTAATTAAAATGTAGTTATGCTGCAGACATATCAATAAATATAAAGATCTAAATCTTTTACCAGAGGAAAAATCAGAGGATCTGTAAAGTCAGTAGGGTTCATCCTCTGGAGACTAGGATTGTGGACAGACTGACAGGCAGCATGGCTATAATTCATTCACTTTTAAACACATTGTAGCATCCAGTCGATTTAGAAAGGCCAGAACTGGTGGTTGAATAGTTTATTTTGACCTTCCGTCCATTAACCAACGTAAGAGCTATGAAAAGAAAAAATAACAACACACAATAAAGTTAACCATCATTCAACCGTTACCATTCATAACTCAAACATTGAAACACAATCCTTACCATAAAATACGATTTAACCATAAACATTAAAATACTTAAAATACAACTACTACACAGATATAATCACATTTACCTTGTTCCTCAATCAACCGATGCTAAAAACGTTCAACCCTTTCCTTATGTCAAGTCCGTCTTTCCTGCCGTTCACTCTCGTTCCGTCTAGCGTCTCTCTCTCCAGCGCACTACCGTTGCTTCGCTTCCGGTTACCAAGTCGTGAACAAAACAAAAGCACAAACTTCCGAAACAGTTAGCAAAATAAAAGCACGAACTCAAAATACAATTACTTATTTATCTAAACAATATTAACCTTACATAACTGTCGTTACACACATTTTATAACCAGCTGTCACTTTTCCCTCCCTTTCTCAAGATTGTCACCGACTTCGTCTTCCTCTGTCCGTCCAGGAGGTCGGCGCGTGGCGGCACAGCCGCAGGGAGCGAGGTGTGGATGTACGTGTTCGACCACGTGGCGTCAGATCATCGCGTGTGGTCAGGTCTAACGTTCTGCTTCCAGCACGCCTGTCATGGCGCTGAGCTGCCTTTTGTCTTCGACTCTTCCTTGGTGGCTAACTTTACACTGTCGCTATCGGAGAAGCTGCTGTCCAATCGGATGCTGTGCTACTGGGGCTCCTTCGCCCACGACGGCGACCCCTCCTCGCAGGCCCAACATACGGCTTTCTGCCAGGAGCAGCGTCTGCCTGCCTGGCCACGCTATTCTGACAACAGCGGCTGGCTGGTGATGAACCTGACAGTGCCTTCACATGCACAAGTGGAATCCAGGAACCATGTATGCGATTTCTGGGACCGACTGGGGATCTATTAGTGGGAGGGCAGGGGCAGCAGGGAGTTGCTGAGTTGCATTGAAACACCTTCAGGAAATGCTGCTCTCTTCGTATCTGGTAATAAAGAAGTAATGTTAGCTGCAATGTGTAATTGTTCCAATTTGACATTCCTTTTTTATCAAATATATATTTTAGGAATCATTACTGAGCATCCATTATATCAATAAATTGTTGCGGCATGGCAAAAGTCAGCAGTGTGCATCATTCATTGGTCGCCCGAGGAATTGCATATCTGGCCAACGTCTCGACCCTCAATGTGAAAAAGTTTGGAATGGAAAGCTTTTATTGTCATTGTCAACACAGTACAAGTACACAGTACAAGTACAGTGCAACATTGAAACAAAATTCGATGAGTGAGCTTCGGCTGCAGCAAATAAATCGCGCTGCCAACAACTCTCCTTGGAGAAGGTGCAGAAAGCATCAGGTACACAGGAGAACACACGGAGAAGGGCCCGACACGATGCACTGGGAACGCTGCACCGGGAACGATGCGCCGGGAACGCCGCGCCGGGAACGATGCGCCGGGAACGCCGCGCCGGGAACGATGCGCCGGGAACGATGCGCCGGGAACGCCGCGCCGGGAACGATGCGCCGGGAACGATGCGCCGGGAACGATGCACTGGGAACGCTGCACCGGGAACGCCGCGCCGGGAACAATGCGCCGGGAACGCCGCGCCGGGAACGACGCGCCGGGAACGCGCAGGAATGTTTTCAATGAAAAGTAGGAACCAGGCAAGTCCTTCGGGGAGGAGGGGGGGCGCAGTAGGAAGGCTTCCAGAGCAGATGAGCCAATGAGGGGTGTGTGTGTGTGTGTGTGTGACAGAGTTCACGTGTGTGGAAAGCCAGAGAGACATGTCCTTGGATTGTTGTGGTAGACAGATAGGACCTGGCGTCGTACAGAACTCTCTGAGAAGGGGAGGGAGGGGGGACTGGAGACATAATAGATTATTTAAAAATAGAAATTTAGCTTAATCCAAATATACAACTGGTCCTCAGTTATTTCCCGTTTCGTGTTTCAAGGCGAGACTTCAGTCCCCCCAAGCCAGTACTCAGTGCGGAGTTCTGCCGATACAGTTCTACCTGCTGGCGCAAGATAGTATCCAGTTTCTGCCGGTCCTCCCCGGATCGACCCCTGAACTTTGCCCAGGTCCTCGATTCGAGCCATCACACAGTGTCAGGCCTAAGGCAGGTAAGAACCCAAATGTGAGGCGGGTTGAGCGGGAGTCCAGAAATGGCTTTATTGTTCGTTACCAGGAGGTCAGTCCAGAGGGGCAGACAGAGCAGTTTAGGGGCAGGCACAGAGACAGGTCCAAGGGGCAGGCGAAGGTCGAACACCGGGCGGTCAGGTAGATCAGGCAGACAGGTCAGAGGCAGGAGGCGAGCAGACGGGGTTCCGGGGAGGCAGGCTCTGGGAGGTCGCTGGAAAGACGACATACACGACACTACGATCTAGCGTCTGCGTGTTGTCTGGGCTGGGTTTAAGTACTGGCCGGGGCTGATTGGTGATCCGCTGCAGCTGGTGATGGGAGCAGGTGACAGGGATCAGCTGATTGCAGAGCGGAGCTGTGGCGGCGGGGAAGTGGGCGTGGTGAGCGGCACAGCCGTGACACACGGTCTCCCAGAGCACCGAAGAGCACTTTTAGATCCATGGTCAATTTATCCAGAACTTTGAAAGCCGCCGTCTTGGAGACTTTCCGGTACACCAGGGCAGCTCCCGTCCCAATTAGCAGATGCCCCGCCCCCCACCAATAAGCCAAACAGCCAAATATCTTCAGTGTCCTCTACAGATAGGACCGTGAGACAGACCACTCTCCATGTCTCCCAGGGGTCCATGGCATAGCCTGCTGCGTGGCTCCCGTCTGGAGTCCCATGCTTGGGTGAAAAAATTTGATCGATCGCACTAAGAGACCAGTTAATCAATTCCATGATTTAATAGACCAGAGCTCAGCACACAGCGGGTCCATGACGCCTGTAAATGATACTCCACCATTGTTTTCGCTTACCTTGAATCAGACTGTGACCTGCGTGTTTAGGGAAGCGGAATCGACCCATTCTTTCTTTGTTGGACATTTAGACCGACATTTATGTAAATACCATCATAACCTTACTACTCAGGCGGTGGCTGCTGAGTTAACTATTGCCAGGGCAGATGCCTGTTGGTTTTGTGGTGGTCGTGCATTGTATGGATACTTGGCCCCAAATTGGGCAGGGAGATGTGCACTTGTTTCTCTTCTTTCACCCATACCGATCTATGCCGTGGCGGAGAAGGAGATTACGTTGTGGACCAATACTGATCCGATTCCCACCATATTAACCAGAAGAAGGAGAAGCAGTGGTCCGGACCCGTTTGCGGGGAGCCCAGTTTATATTGACGCCATAGGAATCCCTCATGGCGTCCCTGATGAATACAAACTGGCGGATCAAGTGGCGGGGGGTTTCGAATCCCTTTTCTTGTGGATAACTCGTGGATAGGATTAATTATGTGCATTACAATGTTCAGCGTTTGACAAATTATACCCGGGACGGATTTGAAGCAGTGCATGCTCAGTTGTAGGCCACCTATCTCGTTGCATATCAGAATAGGATAGCTTTAGACTGGTTGTTAGCTGAAAATGGGGGTGTATGTTGTTTGAGCTCCCTCTAGTGTTGTGGCTGTGGGTGTCACTAAATCTGTGGAGGTGTTCCGTCAGGTATGCAGGGATTGAGGGGACTGAGGGCAGAGCTGCATTGACTATTCTAAATGCCAATCCCATTTTGAGTTGTTTAACCCTGTCTTCTACCCTGAGCCATTTTAGGCTAGCAAAATGTCTAGGCAATGCAATAACAATATGGGCTTTGCCACGCCTACCACATATTATATATTTTTAGACATGCCGTGATGAATACTACCCATGGCGGAGGTTGAATGCCGATGGTCCCAACACCCTATGGTCCACGCGCCCTATGGTCCGAACACCCTATGGTCCACGCGCCCTATGGTCCGAACACCCTATGGTCCACGCGCCCTATGGTCCGCGCGCCCTATGGTCCGAACACCCTATGGTCCGCGCGCCCTATGTCTTGTTGTAAGGCGGATGTAGGAGAGTGGATTGTCGGAGCGTTACGGCTGCCATATCAGGAGCCTCGCGGAGTGATACGTACCGATGCTGTCCTTCACCATAGTATTATGGCGTGCTGACGAAGCGGAGTTCCAACTCGAGGCTGTCAGTCCCGCAGCAGAACACGGGAATAGAGCAGCGGCGAGAGAATCCAGCGTTAATGAATCAATGGAGGAAGAGGAGGAAGCAACAAGACGACCTGCAGCAACTCGGCTCCTGCGATCTGCGACTCCGTGCGCGCCAATCTCACCGATACGGTCTAAACCCAAGTGAAGCAAACTAACTAGCTAACTAGCTAACTAGCAAACTAGCTTATCATCATCATCCCGGGTGGATTAACCAAAGAACTCCAACCGTTCAACGTTAAACTGCGAGCGGCATTGGAGCGCTGGATGACAGACGAAGTCCACAGTTTCACTAAGAGTGTGAACTGCCCTGCAGTTGTAATGTGACTGATAATGGTAATAACTGAAGACATAAAACACACTTATTCGTATAAAAATACAGTATAATTTTTTTTTTTTAAAAGGTAAAGAGAGGTATTTACATGATTTCTTGATTTCATAAATTTCAATGTCCAAATGGTATCACATACTGGAGTCATTTATGTGCGCAGAAATCAAAACAAAACAAAAACAGAAAAAAATATATGCATCATTCTTTAAAGGAAAAAAAATGTAAAGCCTCAAAAGATATTGACCAAAATAACATTCAAATACATACCTTCCGTAGAACATCTGTACACTTGTTATGATATAAAACTGGACCATCTATCTTAATTAATTGGCTATAAATTCTTTAATAAAGGGTTGGAATTTATTAGCATGTTGTTCGAACATCCGAAAGAGAGAAAGAGGAACAATCATTTTGGCACTGAGTACTGAGAAGTAAATAGCCAAACAAAATTTAAGCAAACTTGAAAATGTTTTATCTTAATTCTACAGAGTCTGACACAAAAAAAATCACCAATGTTATGAAAATGACATATTAGTGCCACATACATCCTCACACACATGCCAGTCGAAAAAGTCAATGACACCCAGGCTGCATTTTTTTTACACTGTTGCTATGACGATGGCCAAAATGTCCCATATTATCCCAATACAGATTTGACTAAAGTGTGAGCTCAAATCTAAACACTTGTGATTCTTGTCAGCTGATCTATGGACTCAGTTCAGTACGGGCTGAGCTGCGAGCTTTTGAAAAATCAAGGTGAAATGAAACATCATGCGGCCACCTGAAGGGGGAAAGAGATTGTTTCTGCTTTTATGCATGCTTGATTAATCCATTGATCGGCTTGAGCTCTCTCATTGTCTTCAATCATTGTTCGTCAGAAAGAACATTTTCATTCTCCCGCATCAAACTATCTTTGGTTTCATTCAGTGTTTAATGTGTTTTATATTCAGCTTGAATAGAAAGGCGGAGCGTAGACATTACAGATTTATTATGAGACTGAACAGTTTTGTTCCTCCTGAAATAAAAGCCAATTAGTCAAACGGCACAAATGTAAAACTGCACATTTAAAGTACACAATTAATTTAGTGTTTTAAAGGTTAGAAATTACGCATCACGAGAGGCAATGAACTTTTTCTTGTTGTCATTTTCATCTATTTATGGCTCAATTATCCTGCTTTAATCCACAGCTTATCTTACTCCACAGGGAATCCCATGTCCTTTGTACTTTAGTAATATCAAAGTCTCCATATGGCGTGGAAAACAGAGACACATGCAACGCAGGAACTTCAGGCATACACGTGCACTGAAGAGGCAATTAAAATTGAAAGAATTTGTAATCAGGTGTTTTATTGCTGAATAACAAACACCATATGCATATAAATTGCTTCCTTCAGAGAATCTGGCTTTCTGCTGATTCACACCCCTCTGTCTCGCTCTCTGGAGATTTACCATGCGATGGAAAAACAACAGCCAGTGCTCCTTTTCTCCTTCCACCAGCTCAACGAGTAAATTCAGAGGCTACGCTACAGAGCAATTTGCTCATAAATCACAAAACGTGATGTAATTCTGACTTGAGGCTTTGCGTCTGAGAAAAAAGATCAAAGGCAGAATTTGCATTTGATTCCATCAGTCTGAGTCTATTTTGTTATTAAATAACAGCCACTTTATTACAGCCAGGAAGTGTGTTTAGTGTCATCATCTGACAGTCAACATAATATTGTCTGTGTACTATACTATTTTGTCCGATTGAAAATCAGTACATCAATGACCCAAGACAAAGACTGGTCTATTTTGCAGTAGAAGAGAGTGAGAGAAAGACGAGTCCAAGTCTTGAACGTGAGCTTAGCGTCGTTTCATGAACAGTCGTGAGAAGCTAATTTGGCGCTTGCAGCAGAGGTAGAGAGGACGCGGCGGGGGCCTGCAGACGATGGAAACACAAGTCAATGCAGACAATGGACACACGAGTCAATGCAGACGATGGACACACGAGTCAATGCAGACGATGGAAACACGAGTCAATGCAGACGATGGACACACGAGTCAATGCAGACGATGGACACACGAGTCAATGCAGACAATGGACACACGAGCCAATGCAGACGATGGACACACGAGTCAATGCAGACGATGGACACACGAGTCAATGCAGACGATGGACACACGAGCCAATGCAGACGATGGAAACACGAGTCAATGCAGACGATGGACACACGAGTCAATGCAGACGATGGAAACACGAGTCAATGCAGACGATGGAAACACGAGTCAATGCAGACAATGGACACACGAGTCAATGCAGACGATGGAAACACGAGTCAATGCAGACGATGGAAACACGAGTCAATGCAGACGATGGAAACACGAGTCAATGCAGACGATGGAAACACGAGTCAATGCAGACAATGGACACACGAGTCAATGCAGACGATGGACACATGAGTCAATGCAGACGATGGACACACGAGTCAATGCAGATGATGGACACACGAGTCAATGCAGACGATGGAAACACGAGCCAATGCAGACGATGGACACACGAGTCAATGCAGACGATGGACACACGAGTCAATGCAGACGATGGACACACGAGTCAATGCAGACGATGGACACACGAGTCAATGCAGACGATGGAAACACGAGTCAATGCAGACGATGGACACACGAGTCAATGCAGACGATGGACACCTCATTCATTTGACCGTAATTCAAAAGGTTTGCCCACCCCTGGATTCGTTGCTGTTCAGCTGTTTACTCCCAAGAGATGGGACTGCTTGTCATCCCATTGACAGAAAGCCGAACAGACAGCCGTTCTCCTCTCCCTCCTGCCGGTGACCCTTCTTCCATGGCTAGCTCGCAGCAACTATCCAAACACATTACATTCTCCTGGGTCAGCCGTGCTACATCCTGCCTGTGTCGCTCTTCCTGGTGTGACATGTTTGCTGTGGTGCCCTTACCCTGGGCATCATGCAGAACCGCCTCTGTGTGGAGTGGAGTCTCCTCAGCTCCTCCCAGACTCTGCAGCTGACCGAGGAAAGCGGACCTCGGGCGCTGCCAACAGGACACCACACAATCCTTCCCCATTCCACAATCTTCCACTGAGCCTATGAACAAGCAAGACAAAGCTGAAGCACCGTTGCTGCCACGGAATCCAAATCCGTCTGTTTCTTACAGACATGCGTCCGCTTGAGAGCCTGCTGGCCAACTTTGCCATGCTGTTGACAACGACCAACACACTCACGCACACACACACACGACACTCAACAGCACACACAAACACCCCGACACTAAACAACACACACACACACACACGAGCGCAGTGTGTCAAACATCGGCATTCAACCTCCGCCATGGGTAGTACTCATCACGGCATGTCTAAAAATATATAATATGTGGTAGGCGTGGCAAAGCCCATATTGTTATTGCATTGCCTAGACATTTTGCTAGCCTAAAATGGCTCAGGGTAGAAGACAGGGTTAAACAGCTCAAAATGGGATTGGCATTTAAAATAGTCAATGCAGCTCTGCCCTCAGTCCCCTCAATCCCTGCATACCTGACGGAACACCTCCACAGATTTAGTGACACCCACAGCCACAACACTAGAGGGAGCTCAAACAACACCCTGATTACCCCCTCCTATAGGACTAACATGGGTAAATCATCTTTCTACAATACTGCCCCCCAAGGGTGGAACTGTTTGACTCCTGCCCTCAAAACATGCACCTCTTTGGCCTCCTTCAAAACGGCCCTAAACATTCACCTTTCAGGGGGACAGAAACGGAGATAGTCATCACGACTCTCTCCGGATCAACCCCCCCCCACCCCCTTTTTTGTCCACCTACGTTGTACATATTATGTGTCTTTTTAATTTATTGTTATTTTGCATCAATGGAATAATTTATTCATTCATTTTCTAACCGCTTAATCCGTTATCGGGTCGCGGGCCAAGCTGGAGCCAATCCCAGCAGTCAATGGGCGAGAGGCAGGGGACACCCTGGACAAGCCGCCAGGTCATCGCAGGGCAACACAGAGACACACAACCAGCCACACACACACTCACACCTACGGACAATTTAGCGTCACCAATCAGCCTAGGCTGCATGTTTTTGGTGGTGGGAGGAAGCCGGAGAACCCGGAGAGAACCCACGCAGACACGGGGAGAACACGGAGAGAACCCACGCAGACACGGGGAGAACACAGAGAGAACCCACACAGACACGGAGAGAACCCACGCAGACACGGGGAGAACCCAGAGAGAACCAACACAGACACGGGGAGAACCCAGAGAGAACCCACACAGACACGGAGAGAACCCACGCAGACACGGGGAGAACCCAGAGAGAACCAACACAGACACGGGGAGAACCCAGAGAGAACCCACGCAGACACGGGGAGAACCCACGCAGACACGGGGAGAACACAGAGAGAACCCACACAGACACGGAGAGAACCCACGCAGACACGGGGAGAACCCGGAGAGAACCCACGCAGACACGGGGAGAACACAGAGAGAACCCACACAGACACGGAGAGAACCCACGCAGACACGGGGAGAACCCAGAGAGAACCAACACAGACACGGGGAGAACCCAGAGAGAACCCACACAGACACGGAGAGAACCCACGCAGACACGGGGAGAACCCAGAGAGAACCAACACAGACACGGGGAGAACCCAGAGAGAACCCACGCAGACACGGGGAGAACCCACGCAGACACGGGGAGAACACAGAGAGAACCCACACAGACACGGAGAGAACCCACGCAGACACGGGGAGAACCCGGAGAGAACCCACGCAGACACGGGGAGAACACAGAGAGAACCCACACAGACACGGAGAGAACCCACGCAGACACGGGGAGAACATGCAAACTCCTCACAGAATGGCCACAAGTCGGAGACGAACCTGCAACCATCTCGCTGTGAGGCAACAGTGTTTACACACTTTGCACACACACTCCAATCAAAAACACATTTTAAACACTTATTGACCCTTCCTACCTGGACAATTTAATAGTTAAACTTTGACAATCGGCCTCACAGCGCCTCCTACAGAACGAGAACAAAAATTGAATGGGAATTAAAAAAATAGTTTGCTAGAAATTAACAAAATACGAAAATGACATGTTACCATGGAAACGTCCCAAATTTACCACATACATTTTGACACGCTTGCCGGTTGAAAAAGTCAATCATAACCATGTTGTTATATTTACCATGTTGCCGTGGCAATGGCCGGAATTCCACACGTTAATTGAATGCAGCAACACAAAATAAATTACCAATGTTATGAAAATGGCATATTAGCATGGAAACGTCCCAAGTTTGCCACATACATTCTCACACACATGCCGGTTGAAAAAGTCAATGACACCCATGCTGTATTTTTTAAGCTGTTGCCATGGCAATGGCCCAAATGTCCCATATTATCCCAATACCGATTTGACTAAACTGTGAGCTACTCATGCAGCTCAATTATAAACACTTGTGAAGCACTCAGGACAAAAGCGGCGTGCGTCGGCGGGTCAGCTCATCGAGCCGCTGGCCCGCGAGGGCCTTTGACGCCGCTTGCGACCCAAGTTTTATTTCCGACTTTGCGCCGTAGAGGGCGTGATCCCCACAGTGAATCCACATGAGGTTTATAATGAATGTAATCTGCAGAGGCGCTATGCATGTTCGGTCGAGGCTGCCTGCCCCGGAACATGCATAGCGCCGTATAAAGCCAGAACGGCGCTATGCATGTTCCGGGGCAGGCAGCTTCGATCCCGTCACGCGACTTGTCAAGTGCCGTATGAAGCCAGAACAGTTTGGCCAGCAAGGGGGCGTGACGAACAGCTGTCGGCACGCCAGCCATCACGTAACTTGTCGCGCGTCAGACGGACACCCACAGCATGCATTACACTACAAATACAGTCAAACATCCTGTCTAAGAGGAGCGTTTCAAAAAAAAACCTGCGGATTTGTTCCAGGGCGTTCATTATCTCCTCACTGAGGATTGCCGGCACTAGATTTCGAGCTGACTCCATTTATGACACAAGATCGATCTGGCTCCCCGACCGGGAACCGAACAGGGGCAACAGGGGTGTGAGTGCGGAGCCCTAACCACTACACCGCGGCTTTCAAATATATATTCCCGTGCACCGAAAAAAGTCTGAATATATATATGAAAAAGTCTGAATATATATATGAAAATGTCTGAATATATATATGAAAATGTCCGAATATATATATATCAAAATATATATTCCAGAGTTCGGTCCATATTCTCAGACTTTTCATATATATATTCCAGACTTCGGTCCATATTCTCAGACTTCGGTCCATATTCTCAGACTTTTCATATATATATTCCAGAGTTCGGTCCATATTCTCAGACTTTTCATATATATATTCCAGAGTTCGGTCCATATTCTCAGACTTTTCATAGTTCGGTCCATATATTCCAGCACTTTTGATATATATATATAATAAGTTCCTGAACGGCATGCCATAATATGTATATATATATATATATATATATTACACACACACACACACACACACAACATAAAGTACATACGTTCACGTACACACAGAGAGCTTGATGGATGAAACACATAAGGAAAGCTCTATTGATACGGCAGGTGCAGAGTCGTTTGTCAGATTACTTCAAGGTGGGAACAAAATAAACTAGAAAGACAATCAGAGACTGCAGACCCCGCCTCCAATAGACTATTGGATCTTGTGAGACAGTTATGGCATTTGAAATGTAAATGTGAGCAAAACCCTGTTGTGTGTTCCACCTTTTTCACAACAGTTTCTTTATCTGTATGTATATATATGTAATAAATACTAGATAATATACTGAACAATTACTACATATCAGTGTATTATCATTACTGTTGTGTGTTTCACCTTTTTCACAACAAAATGTTTACATATGTGTAGTGTTAGATAATGCATCGACCAATTGGTTTTGATCAGTGTATTATCTATATCATCAAGGGTGGGTCAGTAACACACGTTGCTTTATGGTTCACTTAACTATATTTATTGGAAAAAAATGCAACAATTAAATGAAAATGACATGATATTACGATAGGTTGACATTCATGCAACAGGTAAAACAATGAAATAAGTACAATTAAACTTGCGTACCATTTGCAAATATATATTCCTAATGTTATGCACCTCGTTTTGAGAAATTATTCTTAAATTATTGTTCAACACTTAGCATGATAGTTGTGGCATGAAGCTTCAATATAGAACAATTAAAAATAAGTAATAATCAGTTGATAATACGTGTAATCACAAATCACCATGTTATCAGATTACTTTAGGGAAATGCATACAAAGTTGTGATCTGAGAAATAAAAGTCAACAACTTGTACATTAATGTTCCAGGTATGACAGTTGGTGTATACGTGGTCCAAGAGTGAACTATAGTCGGTGGTTGGTTCAGTGACGAGCTGTTTGAAACCAAGTCGTTCCATATCAGACACCAGTTGGTTGGCAGCCATATCCGATATGATGTCCGTGTTAAAATCCCCACAGAGAAGCGTTGGTTCATTCAGGCTGGAAGTACGGAGGAGACAATGAAGCGCTTCCAAGAAGGTTCTGTTGTTGGTCGTTGGTCTTTTTTTTTAGATTGTGATTATGTTTAGATTTAGAGACTGAGACTGAACAGTGACTTTGGCTGCCAGGTACTCTATCCCTGTAATACTAGGAAGCTGGTGTCTATGAGGTGGTTGAAAGCAATCTTTGGCCATGATCATTATTCCACCTTTCTCCAAGCCTCTTGCTGGGTCCCTGTCTTGTCCTAGTGGAACCATGTTCTGTTGCAGCAGGTCCACGTCGTGTACGACATGTCTTGGTGAGAGAAACGTTTCCGTGAAACAAATCACGTCTGCTCCTTGTATTTGATTTGTTGCTTTCAAGTCAGGCAGATGGTTGAGATATGATCTGACATTGAGATACACCAGACTCAGCTGTATGTCAGGAGTCTTCAAATGTGGGTCGCTGTCACATGGAAGTTTGCAGGTTGAGAGTCGCTGCATTTCCTCGGTGACCTTTGGGTTGGCACGGATAGCGGTAGCATCAAATGCAATGATAAACAGTCGCTGGAGTGTCGTGACCCTGCTAAAGGCTACATACGCTGCATACGTCTCCTTTGCTTTCGCATAGATACGACGATGGCTTCAAGGGTTTTGCCTTGTACCTTGTGGACTTGAATTCAACACATTCACGAGTAATGACCTCCAGAACGTGGGTTCTGCAGAACAGCCTCACAGTAATGACCTCCAGAACGTGGGTTCTGCAGAACAGCCTCAAAGTAATGACCTCCAGAACGTGGGTTCTGCAGAACAGCCTCACAGTTTAATGACCTCCAGAATGTGGGTTCTGCAGAACAGCCTCACTTTAATGACCTCCAGAATGTGGGTTCTGCAGAACAGCCTCACTTTAATGACCTCCAGAATGTGGGTTCTGCAGAACAGCCTCACTTTAATGACCTCCAGAATGTGGGTTCTGCAGAACAGCCTCACATTAATGACCTCCAGAATGTGGGTTCTGCAGAACAGCCTCACATTAATGACCTCCAGAATGTGGGTTCTGCAGAACAGCCTCACTTTAATGACCTCCAGAATGTGGGTTCTGCAGAACAGCCTCACAGTAATGACCTCCAGAATGTGGTTTCTGCAGAACGGCCTCACAGTAATGACCTCCAGAATGTGGGTTCTGCAGAACAGCCTCACATTAATGACCTCCAGAATGTGGGTTCTGCAGAACAGCCTCACAGTAATGACCTCCAGAATGTGGGTTCTGCAGAACAGCCTCACTTTAATGACCTCCAGAATGTGGGTTCTGCAGAACAGCCTCACTTTAATGACCTCCAGAATGTGGGTTCTGCAGAACAGCCTCACAGTAATGACCTCCAGAATGTGGGTTCTGCAGAACAGCCTCACAGTAATGACCTCCAGAATGTGGGTTCTGCAGAACAGCCTCACAGTAATGACCTCCAGAATGTGGGTTCTGCAGAACAGCCTCACTTTAATGACCTCCAGAATGTGGGTTCTGCAGAACAGCCTCACACTTTAATGACCTCCAGAATGTGGGTTCTGCAGAACAGCCTCACACTAATGACCTCCAGAATGTGGGTTCTGCAGAACAGCCTCACAGTAATGACCTCCAGAATGTGGGTTCTGCAGAACAGCCTCACTTTAATGACCTCCAGAATGTGGGTTCTGCAGAACAGCCTCACACTTTAATGACCTCCAGAATGTGGGTTCTGCAGAACAGCCTCACACTTTAATGACCTCCAGAATGTGGGTTCTGCAGAACAGCCTCACTTTAATGACCTCCAGAATGTGGGTTCTGCAGAACAGCCTCACAGTAATGACCTCCAGAATGTGGGTTCTGCAGAACAGCCTCACTTTAATGACCTCCAGAATGTGGGTTCTGCAGAACAGCCTCACACAGTAATGACCTCCAGAATGTGGGTTCTGCAGAACAGCCTCACACTTTAATGACCTCCAGAATGTGGGTTCTGCAGAACAGCCTCACAGTAATGACCTCCAGAATGTGGGTTCTGCAGAACAGCCTCACAGTAATGACCTCCAGAACGTGGGTTCTGCAGAACAGCCTCACACTTATCTGCCAGCGCAGCAAAAGGAAAACTTCTCCCCCAGTCTAGTCATTTCTTCAGTTTCTCTCTCTCTCTCGAGCGCAGAGAGAGAGAGAATAAATTGGGTGCGTTTGTTTGTTTGTTTGTTTGTTTGCTTGTTTGTCTGTCCGAGCGCATAACTCAAAAACTAGTAACCCAATCGACTTGAAATTTTTACACAAGCAAGGTTCTGTCCGTGGCTCGGTCCTCCCCGAGAATGGCGTTGATCCGGATCTGGATCCAGATTCTAGAATTATTTTTACATCTGGAATTGTGCCTGTGCTGTAAACTGCCACTTTAAGAGGGAGGGGCACGAATGGCATGATGGGAAAAAGAGTCCAGAAGGAGTCTTGTAGTACGTTCCGGAGCAGCAAGCTAGAGCAGGTTTGGCCCCTCTGATCCGGAAGCCCTGTTTACTGTCTCACAAGATCCAATAGTCTTTTGGAGGCGGGGTCTGCAGTCTCTGATTGTCTCTCTAGTTGGGTCCGTTTGTCTGTTTGTCTGTTTGTCTGTCTGTTTGTCTGTTTGTCTGTTTGTCTGCTTGTCTGTTTGTCTGTCTGTTTGTCTGTTTGTCTGTTTGTCTGCTTGTCTGTTTGTCTGTCTGTTTGTCTGTTTGTCTGTTTGTCTGTTTGTCTGTTTGTCTGTTTGTCTGTCTGTTTGTCTGTTTGTCTGCTTGTCTGTTTGTCTGTCTGTTTGTCTGTTTGTCTGTTTGTCTGCTTGTCTGTTTGTCTGTCTGTTTGTCTGTTTGTCTGTTTGTCTGCTTGTCTGTTTGTCTGTCTGTTTGTCTGTTTGTCTGTTTTTCTGCTTGTCTGTTTGTCTGTCTGTTTGTCTGTCTGTTTGTCTGTTTGTCCGCGTGCATAACTCAAGAACTAGTAACCCAATCGACTTGAAATTGACATTCTGCCCAAAAATCTCATTCTGGGTACTGTTCTGAGCCTACATCCAATTTGATTTTGGTATTTTTGTTATTATTTGGTTAATCCTTAGGGAAGATAAGTGTCGTCTAAAGCTACTGCATTGTAAGAACTTGCAGCTCATTATTTTGGTTGTAAGTTTTGTTTTTAGTGTTGTTGCAGTAGAAAACATTTTGCAGCCAGCATCCACCCATCACCTAACTCATCTCACCTTCAGTCAGCCTTAATACATTTTTAGCTTGTGTATAAATAACACTTAAAAACGTGTATTTCGCCGTGCTCGTAACTTCAGCCCAACAAAGTGGTTCTCAAATAGTGGTGCGATGTCAGGGGGGGGGGCGCCTGTGACCCCGGACAACATGCTTTTTTTGCTGTACTAGATTAAAGTGTAATTGCACATCCACTCCAGTAGTTGGCAGTGGCGCCCTGATTGTCAGAGGCGTGCAGGGAGTATTATCTCTGTGGTGTTTTTGCACGTAACATGCGCGCCGCACACACATCACAGAGCAGGCGACATGAAGAGCAGTTTGAAACAAACCCTCAAGAGACAGCGCGGAGAAATAGCTAACGGGGAGGAAAAGAGAGACGGAGATGATAAAACAAAGGAGGGTCAGACGGTCAGCCGAACGCCAAGACGAGGAAACATGACGTAGCGTACGTAGCGTACGTAGCGCTTAGCTTCACCGTGACTCCGGTGGGAGACGAGGGAAGACCTGACTTCCTCATTTTGCTAAAAGCACAATTGTTTTTTCATTTTGGTTTTGTAGCTTAAAGTGTTTTATATTTTGTGCTCCTGAGTTAATGTTGCTGATCAATTTTAATTTATTGTTATTTATTGATGTTATTTAATTAAATTTATTATTTAATTGTAAAAACTGTAGTTTAAGGACTAAAAAAAAGATTTCAGGCAAATTGATGCACTTCAAATGTTTTCTGTTGCAGACAAAAAAAATGGTAATAAAGTTATTCTTTGTTGTAAGTTGATCTATATTTCTTTCTTTTTCATATTTCTTTTTATGTTAAGGATACAAGAATGTTTTTTTCTTCCTAGGGGGGTCGTAACTGAAAATAATTGAGACGCACTGGCCTAACCTAATACAATGAGTACTTGGAAAGTTATTGCTAAATGGGAATATTCTGGAATTAAATAACACATGAAACCAGAACAATAAAATCAACAAAGCATAAAAACGTTCGTGCGCTGTTTGACGGGCAGCACTGTGACATACACACACATGGCCTGTTTAATGGCTGGACGGTTTCATTGTATTCATTTATTTCTCATCCCACATTGAAGAGCCAGAACATATTATAATAATTACATTAACATTGCATGCAGCCGGTCTCAGATCTGTCGGGACAGACGCCCGACAAAGGCCACAGATAAGAGGACAGAAATGAAGTCTTGATCACATCAGAGAACGTTAGAATTGGTGTCATTTCCTGGGCCAAATGTGGCCACAGGCAGAGCTGCATCTCAGCTGCTCGTCAGTTCAGATGGAAGCAGGACGGCCAGCAGCACTGAGGGTGAAGTAGTATACGAACAATACACAATACAAACTCGAATGTGCTGCTGTTAAGGTCTAATGCACTGAGCTCATACATGTACATTTGTAATAAATACTATGCGGATGGGGATGGATTATATACTCATATACTATGAAATGCAACTTTCATTTTGTCTTAAACACATGGCATCAAAACTCTTTAATAATTTTGATTAATATTTGCTCTTTTTCCAGCACAATTCTGTGATAATAATATTAATACATTTTATTTATAAGGCGCCTTTCAAGGCACTCAAGGTCACCGTGCAACAATTTAAAAGACACAATTAAAATGCAAAAGGGAAAATCACAGGGTTTGCAGCGGAGCAACAAACGGGGAGAGACATTTACGTATCTGCCTGATGAATAGGTGAGTTTCTGATGACAGGGGGGGGGGGCAGAGCAACTGAAGGCTCTTAACCCCTTGGTGGACAGGCGGGCTGGGGGGACGGGGGTGATGTGACAGATGGTGGGGGTTTTGGTGATGATTTGGGCAGCTGCTTGTGGGTGAGACCAAAGAGAAGGGAATGGGAATGACATGAATCCAAGCGGGAAGTGAGGAGAGAGTGAACGGTTGGGAGTGAGCGAAGGGCGGAAGCGGTTCACTCTGATTCTTCCTGATGAATCTGGATTCATCTAGATTGTCTTGATCCGTCCTCGGTCATCCCGATTCACGCTGATTCCGGCTTCTAAACGAGCAGCAGAGAAATGGCTCCGGTGTTTCGTGTTCACGGTTCACACGGGGCGTGACCTTTAGTGAACTCCTGCGAGACGCCCCATTATTTTCTTGCACGCTTGTTATTAAATCTGTGGAGATTCTTGTTATGTGTGATGAAGCCTGATCTCCTCCTCCTGAATCTGCCACTTCATGGGTGGCCCTCGCCAACACAAGCCCCGCCTCTGTGCATTCACATTGGAGCATCATTCAGCTGGCAATGAGCTTGAAGTTCAAACATCATTGGATATCTTGCCAAATGGCTGCAGGTCAAATTGGGAACGATACCATAGATGTGGATTAGAAGCTCCCCCAGAAGTCACTTGGAGGGTCTTGTGCCTGCTATCAGTTTCTGCACCTTGCTCCTGATCAAAGAGAGATGGCAATGGTGAGGAATAAGTTGTCGGTCAACCCGCATGCCAGCAGGGAGCTGCAGGGGGCGCTTGTGCTGCCGACGGGCTAGAGGGCTGGAGGTTTAGCACGTCCTCGCTGACAGAACCAAAGCCCAGAGTAGCGCGTCATCTCAGGGAGGCAGAGCAGAGGTAAGCGTGTACTTACCCAAAATGCAATGCTCCTTCACACAAAACAATTTGGAGCCTTCATGAGCGATCACAGTGTCAGGGCCAGACCGTTGCCTTTAAGCGTAACGACGTCATGGGGTAACAGCTGCCCCGGTGGGGCTTTTAGCTCTCTGGGGGCTTTCTGGTTTACGAAATGAAATGCTCATATGTTCAGGAGGAGATGAAAGACTTTCCTTTTTAACAAAGCTTATAATTAATTGATGCAGTAATCAGTATAATCAATCTGCTGTCATTAGGCAGCACTGACACACTGAGCTCCTCCCCCTTTATCTGGTTATTCATGTTATAAATATATGTGTGTAATCTCTCTCTCTCTCTCTCTCTCTCTCTCTCTCTCTCTCTCTCTCAACCCAGCCGGTCAGACAGATGTCCGTCCACCATGAGCTTAGGTTCTGTCCAAGTTTCTGCCTGTTAAAGGGAAGTTTTTCCTTGCCTCCTCCTGTAAAGTGCCTTGAGGTGACTTCCTGTTGTGATCTGGTGCTATATAAATACAACTGAATTTCATTTCATTTCATTTAAAACTACATTTTAGTTTGCTGATTACACCACATTTCAAAATACTATAAATCACCATCGTGTGATTGCAGCTTGGGACTATACAGCGACAACTTTCACTTGAACATTTCTCACCTGCAGCGTCAGGTGAGACGCGGCATCACTGAATGCTATTTGCTTTCGCTCTGGTTTTGAGCATCTGCTGAACAAACGTCCGGTATGGATCCTGATTGCTCCAGTGTGACTCATTAAAGCTTACAGAACAGTATACGAGGACTGCAGCAGCATTCCTCTGGAGCAGAGAAGCCTTCATGTGTCCGATAGCATGATGTCATCATTGAATTAGCCCAGCTATATAGAGAAGAGGAGACAGAGCCACGCACGCATCTGACATTACGCGCTGGCAGCTCATCTGAGCGGCAGCAGCTGCCAGAGAAAGCCGATCCCCAAACGGCTCCCACTTTTAGACCAGGAAACGGGGGATGAAAGGCTGGAGCTAGCGAGGCAGGCCGCTGACTGACCCGGCTGGACCCCAGCGCTTACATTCACCCGCTGCTGGAATGCATCGTGCTCTCCGAGGGCCAAAGGGCCAGTTGTAAATGAAATGTAACTAAATGTAATGTAAATAAATGTAACTACTCCTTAACATGCTGCTAAATAACTGTATTTACTACTACATACTTAATTAAATTATAAATATTACATATGCAATTGCATAGTTCTAAAAATATATCGATACCTTACTGCTGTAAAAATATCCACCGAGGTTATGTAATCGCCGGCATCTGTCTGTAATTTGTTCTTCAATATCTCCATTGATTATTGACCGATATTTAGGGAATTTAACGCAGTCATGTAGGGGGGGGGGGGGGGGGGGGCTCTATCTCACCACTGAATATCATCTGGGTCGGATCCAGAATGGAGTCAGCAACAAATATTTAATTTTAACATTAAAACCATTTACAGATTAGAAATCAGTTACAAATACACATCAACTCTGATTCACTTTTACTTTCCAGCATTCTACAAAAACAAATGTCTGCACAAAGCTCTTGCGGGCCACAGAAAATGACGTGGGGGGCCACATTGGCCCCCGGGCCTTGAGTTTGACACGCATGCTTTAGAGGAATGAAAATAGATTTCACATTGAAACTAGAAAAGCATTCATGACGCGTTTCCCTCCTAACTGAAAACCAAAAGGTTCTAAATTGTTCTTGGTATTGTTTATACAGATATAAAGTAAATGTGAATCAGAGTTCATTTGTATTTTTAACTGATTTTTTAATCCATAAATGGAGTTTTAATGTTAAAATGTAAAAAACCCTAAATTTCCTGACCTCATTCTGGGTCAGGTCCAGAAGACATTTCACGAGTGCATATGGGACGAGTGCATATGGGACGAGTGCATATGGGACGAGTGCATATGGGACTGTGAGTGAATTTAATGCATATTTTACATTACAAGATACGATTATTATTTTTTTACACCTCAATTATAAGTAAATGGGAAAATCCTTATTTTGTTGTATCCAGACGGATCACTCTCAAAATGTAATGGGATGTAAGTTAGCCCAAGACACAGACAGACAGACAGACAGGCAGGCAGGCAGACAGACAGGCAGGCAGGCAGGCAGACAGACAGACAGACAGACAGGCAGACAGACAGACAGACAGGCAGGCAGGCAGACAGACAGACAGACAGGCAGACAGGCAGACAGACAGGCAGGCAGGCAGGCAGGCAGACAGACAGGCAGACAGGCAGACAGACAGGCAGGCAGGCAGGCAGGCAGACAGACAGGCAGACAGGCAGACAGACAGGCAGGCAGGCAGGCAGACAGACAGACAGACAGACAGGCAGACAGACAGACAGACAGGCAGGCAGGCAGACAGACAGACAGGCAGGCAGACAGACAGACAGGCAGACAGACAGACAGGCAGACAGACAGACAGACAGGCAGACAGACAGACAGGCAGACAGGCAGGCAGACAGGCAGGCAGACAGACAGACAGGCAGGCAGACAGGCAGACAGGCAGACAGGCAGACAGGCAGGCAGGCAGGCAGGCAGACAGACAGGCAGACAGGCAGGCAGACAGGCAGGCAGGCAGGCAGACAGACAGACAGACAGACAGGCAGACAGGCAGACAGACAGGCAGACAGGCAGACAGACAGACAGACAGACAGGCAGGCAGACAGACAGACAGACAGGCAGACAGGCAGGCAGACAGGCAGACAGGCAGACAGGCAGACAGGCAGGCGCTGTCTCAAACATGACCTCCTTGGCATCAGAAACGGGGCGTGGCTATAACTGTGTTCCTGATTTCCTGAGAAGCATCACAGCAGCAACATGGAGGCGTTTTACGTTCGTGTTGGTTCGGGAGCAAAAAGGAAACGGCGAGCAGCATGACTGGCTTCATTCAAACATGTCATCCCTCCATCACAGAAAACAGAGAGCAGCGCGTCACATCCCATAATGCTACCCAGTCTGCTGCCTCCTAGAGGCTCCACGGTCACATTCTATTCTCATCGGCGGTATTTCAAGCCCTGAAGTAGGAAAGTTGCCGATTGGAGATATTGAGGCAGACCCGTTGATCGGTTGTGGGAGGAGTCAAAGACTGTTTTAGTGCGACATCAGACTGCTGGGTCAAATCAATCAATTCATTTTCATCAATGGACCCTGTCAAATGAGGGGAGTGGGCGGAGTCCACGGCCAGGCCGAGGGGAATCCAGGGAGTGGGCGGAGTCCACGGCTAAACCGAGGGGAATCCAGGGAGTGGGCGGAGTCCACGGCTAGGCCGAGGGGAATCCAGAGAGTGGGCGGAGTCCACGGCTAGGCCGAGGGGAATTCAGAGAGTGGGCGGAGTCCACGGCTAGGCCGAGGGGAATTCAGAGAGTGGGCGGAGTCCACGGCTAAACCGAGGGGAATCCAGGGAGTGGGCGGAGTCCACGGCCAGGCCGAGGGGCTTCCAGTGAGTGGGTGGAGTCCACGGCTAGGCCGAGGGGCTTCCAGAGAGTGGGCGGAGTCCACGGCTAGGCCGAGGGGAATTCAGAGAGTGGGCGGAGTCCACGGCTAGGCCGAGGGGAATTCAGAGAGTGGGCGGAGTCCACGGCTAGGCCGAGGGGCTTCCAGGGAACCTCTGGTTTGGAAACTAGCAACAAACACTGATGGCCACACATTAGCACCTTCAAACTTCAGTTAAAGCAATGTTTGAGCAGTGTGTTAAAAACAACAAAATAACGTCCACAATCGTTTACCGTCCATCACATGCTGGTTGATCTCATCCTCTGATCAGAGGGGGGCGGAGCTCTGGGACCTCATGCCGTCTCGCTGCAGTTTGAAAACATTTTCAACTGATTTCCATCTTTTTCCTTTGAACTGTTTTGAACTCTTCCAGTTGTCGCTCACATGCGTAATACATCATCAAAATGTTAGACCCCCCCCCCCCCCGCCTCAACTGGCTGAGATGGACCAACAACGTCGGCCATCGCTCCCCTGCGTCAGTGAAAGGATGACACTGGACCAGGAAGACTTTTACTCAGACACAAAACTTGATGAAAGTATTTCAGTGTGTAGCACAAAAACACCAAAGGGGCCATTATCTGAGCCTGAGGGCCAGATAATGGCCCTCAGGCCCAGAAGAGCTGCAGTGCGTTGATGTCACACGTGGGGAGTCGGCAGAAGGTCTGCCTGAAGCGTCCTACCCGTCTTCAACAAATACCGTTTACGCGTTTGCACTGGAATGCAGTGAAGTCCCAGGAGTGGTGCAGCAAACGTGGCGGGACGATGCAGAGACTCCGGATCGCTCTGAGGTGGACTGAAGACATGAGGTCCAAAATACCAGGACTTTCAAAGGAACAGAAAAGCAGGGGGACGGAGGGACAGTCCTGGAGACGATGGGAATTCGTTTCAGGCATCAATACGATACAGATTTGTAAAGTCGTGGTTTACAGCGTGATAAATGGCCGCTGGGCGAGATCAAGCTCCGATCGTGTCTCCAGGTATGCGATACTGATCTCAGGGTCAGAGTTCTCCACGGCCGCTTGGGCTGGGTTTGTCCCGCATTTAAAAAGATGTCCCCGTCTTCATCAGCCATTAATAAGGAAAACCGGTTCACACTGTCTCACTGTGAAAAGCAGGAAATGTTTCGGGAATTAAGAAACCGGATCATTAGTCGAGCAAAATAACAGCAAAATAAAAATAAAAAGCCATTTGGAATGTCTCGTTATTGGTTATTGGTTTAAAGTTCTCCTTTATCAATAAATCATCACCATGACAAAAACATCTGAGGGTGAGGAGACTGCAAGATCTCACAAGCCGTTCCAAAATAAAATGAGGGAAAACTATTGATTATGAAGATGTACCGTTTATCATGAAGACATTGCTCATGCAGGTATCTCATCATATAACTGCAGTATATTCTGAGTTGTAACAAAGTGATTCTTTGGTTATCCTAAAATAATGACATTTAATCTTAATCCCAACGGTAACATTTAACCTGGGAGCGTTCCTCGTTCACTCTGGCAGCAACCACACTGAAGATCCATCATGACATGTTTTATAGAAAATATATCACATATATACATATAATAAATGAGGGAGGATCCCGTCACATGGTGGAATACAGCGGTTTGGGGCTTTGCTCAAATGCTTTTTGTCCATCAGTCCCTGCGGGAGGACAGAGTTCCACCGGAGGATGAAGCTCGGTGGCGAGGCGGCAGCCCGGCTCAACATCCGTCCTCCAGCCGAGCGTCCGGGTAACCTGCGGAAGCAATGAGGTAGTCAAACGGGCGGAGGGCCGAGTAAAAGACGTAGCTACGAGCCGAGGGCCGAGTAAAAGACGTGGCTACGAGCCGAGGGCCGAGTAAAAGATGTAGCTACGAGCCGAGGGCCGAGTAAAAGACGTGGCTACGAGCCGAGGGCCGAGTAAAAGACGTGGCTACGAGCCGAGGGCCGAGTAAAAGACGTAGCTACGAGCCGAGGGCCGAGTAAAAGACGTAGCTACGAGCCGAGGGCCGAGTAAAAGACGTAGCTACGAGCCGAGGGCCGAGTAAAAGACGTAGCTACGAGCCGAGGGCCGAGTAAAAGACGTGGCTACGAGCCGAGGGCCGAGTAAAAGACGTGGCTACGAGCCGAGGGCCGAGTAAAAGACGTAACTACGAGCCGAGGGCCGAGTAAAAGACGTAGCTACGAGCCGAGGGCCGAGTAAAAGACGTAGCTACGAGCCGAGGGCCGAGTAAAAGATGTAGCTACGAGCCGAGGGCCGAGTAAAAGACGTAGCTACGAGCCGAGGGCCGAGTAAAAGACGTAGCTACGAGCCGAGGGCCGAGTAAAAGACGTAGCTACGAGCCGAGGGCCGAGTAAAAGATGTAGCTACGAGCCGAGGGCCGAGTAAAAGACGTAGCTACGAGCCGAGGGCCGAGTAAAAGACGTAGCTACGAGCCGAGGGCCGAGTAAAAGACGTAGCTACGAGCCGAGGGCCGAGTAAAAGACGTAGCTACGAGCCGAGGGCCGAGTAAAAGACGTAGCTACGAGCCGAGGGCCGAGTAAAAGACGTAGCTACGAGCCGAGGGCCGAGTAAAAGACGTAGCTACGAGCCGAGGGCCGAGTAAAAGACGTAGCTACGAGCCGAGGGCCGAGTAAAAGACGTAGCTACGAGCCGAGGGCCGAGTAAAAGACGTGGCTACGAGCCGAGGGCCGAGTAAAAGACGTAGCTACGAGCCGAGGGCCGAGTAAAAGACGTAGCTACGAGCCGAGGGCCGAGTAAAAGACGTAGCTACGAGTCGAGGGCCGAGTAAAAGACGTAGCTACGAGCCGAGGGCCGAGTAAAAGACGTAGCTACGAGCCGAGGGCCGAGTAAAAGACGTGGCTACGAGCCGAGGGCCGAGTAAAAGACGTAGCTACGAGCCGAGGGCCGAGTAAAAGACGTAGCTACGAGCCGAGGGCCGAGTAAAAGACGTAGCTACGAGCCGAGGGCCGAGCAAAAGATGTAGCTACGAGCCGAGGGCCGAGTAAAAGACGTAGCTACGAGCCGAGGGCCGAGTAAAAGACGTAGCTACGAGCCGAGGGCCGAGTAAAAGACGTAGCTACGAGCCGAGGGCCGAGTAAAAGACGTAGCTACGAGCCGAGGGCCGAGTAAAAGACGTAGCTACGAGCCGAGGGCCGAGTAAAAGACGTAGCTACGAGCCGAGGGCCGAGTAAAAGACGTAGCTACGAGCCGAGGGCCGAGTAAAAGACGTAGCTACGAGCCGAGGGCCGAGTAAAAGACGTAGCTACGAGCCGAGGGCCGGGCTGATCGAACGCTCATTGATAGAGTCTATTCGCTCTGTCTCAAACAGATGCTGCAGGACAGCGTCCCTCATGTCTGTCTCAATCAGATGCTGCAGGACAGCGTCCCTCACGTCTGTCTCAATCAGATGCTGCAGGACAGCGTCCCTCACGTCTGTCTCAATCAGATGCTGCAGGACAGCGTCCCTCTTTTCTGTCTCTAACAGATGCTGCAGGACAGCGTCCCTCATTTCTGTCTCAAACAGATGCTGCAGGACAGCGTCCCTCTTTTCTGTCTCAAACAGATGCTGCAGGACAGCGTCCCTCTTTTCTGTCTCAAACAGATGCTGCAGGACAGCGTCCCTCATTTCTGTCTCTAACAGATGCTGCAGGACAGCGTCCCTCATTTCTGTCTCTAACAGATGCTGCAGGACAGCGTCCCTCATTTCTGTCTCAAACAGATGCTGCAGGACAGCGTCCCTCATTTCTGTCTCAAACAGATGCTGCAGGACAGCGTCCCTCATTTCTGTCTCAAACAGATGCTGCAGGACAGCATCCCTCATTTCTGTCTCAAACAGATGCTGCAGGACAGCGTCCCTCATGTCTGTCTCTAACAGATGCTGCAGGACAGCGTCCCTCATGTCTGTCTCAAACAGATGCTGCAGGACAGCGTCCCTCATGTCTGTCTCTAACAGATGCTGCAGGACAGCGTCCCTCATGTCTGTCTCAAACAGATGCTGCAGGACAGCGTCCCTCATGTCTGTCTCAAACAGATGCTGCAGGACAGCGTCCCTCATTTCTGTCTCAAACAGATGCTGCAGGACAGCGTCCCTCATTTCTGTCTCTAACAGATGCTGCAGGACAGCGTCCCTCATGTCTGTCTCTAACAGATGCTGCAGGACAGCGTCCCTCATGTCTGTCTCTAACAGATGCTGCAGGACAGCGTCCCTCATGTCTGTCTCTAACAGCTCTGTCAGAAACGCCTCTGAAAACGAAATTAAATTCATAACTGGCCCGAGCGCAGCTGCACGTTGCCATGGTAACCGGTGAGCTGACTTTTTTTACCACACTAATGGTCCTCACCGGAACATTACCACAATAAATTCATGTTGTCCATTCTGTCCCTGGACTCAGGCAGGTCGAGCGCGGCGTGCGGTGCAGACACGGGGAGAGTGCACGCACATCTTGGGAACGCCCCCCCCCCCCCCCCTGTGAGGTCACAGACGAAAAGAGGGCCGCCAGACGGTTCAGGTCGAACCCGGCTTTAGGAACCGGCACGGCTCGGCCCTCCACGGCACAGGTCCGAGTCCGACACCCCTGCTTGAGAGTCTCTTTGAAGTTTCAAGTGTTTGAAATCGTGCATTGTATCGACACTGCTTCAATCATCCTCCCGCGTTGATGACGTCACGTGCATCATTTGAATCTACTCAATTCCGCGCGTAAAGTCGTGAGTGTTGGGAAGGGAGAACTCCCCCTGGACACCCTGCGAGGGGGACACGGGGGACACGGGGGACGACCCACGTGACTGAGGACTCGGCGTCCTCGTTCGTTACCCGCGTGATCCCGGAAAACGGGGTCCTTAAAGATCCCCGAGTGGCCCCCCAAACCCGGGAGCCCCCTCAGGCTCCCTCTCTTACCGGTAACGGCGCGCCACCGCCCGCGCGTCACGCCACGCTCGGCGCGCTGCGGACCGTCTTGTGGCCGAGCAGCTGCTGCTTCTGCCGGGTGGACTTCACGGCCAGGATCGCCTGTCGGTTCTTGTACCGGACCATCTGCAGCGTGATCTCCGCGTTCCAGCCTCCGTCCTGCGGGCACCTGAAGTCGACCTCCTTGCCCTCCGTCGTGACCACCGTGAAGTAGACGTACTTGCCCTTCCGCTCCACGCAGTCCACCGTCTTCATGTTGGCGAAGTGCAGCTCCTTGGTTTTGCCCGCGTCCCCGCCGGCGTGGTGCGGGGGCTGCGGGGGCTGCGGGGGCCGCGGGGGCCGCAGCAGCACGCCGTCCTCCGTCAGGACGCAGCGCTTCTTCTTCCACAGCTGCAGCAGCCCGTCGCTCCGCTTCTCCAGCAGCCCCTCTTTGAACACCTTCCTGCCGTCGTCCAGCATCCTCGCCCGGGCGTCTCACGCTTCCACCTCCCGGGCTGCTCGGCTGACTGGACGGCTGGACGGAGCGGGGGGCGGGGCATGAGATGCTGCGGTGGCGGTGACGTGTTGCGTGTGCGGGGCTGCCTGGCTGCTGGCTGGCCACGGCGTGAAGGGGCTGCTGCCCCCCCCGAGGTCCGCTCGGGATCTTTGTCCTTTACGCATCTGAAGCTCCGGCTTCCTCACAAAGACGATACCTTTTCCCGGAGGACTTTCCGAATATAAAACATGAGTGCGTGCTTTTCTGTCTATGTGTGGCCCCACGATGCGCTGGCGACGTGTCCGGGGTGTACCCCTCCTCTCAGTCAGCTGGGATCTCGTGACCCATGAGGTGGATAAGGACAGTGTAGATGTGACAGTTAATGTCGTCTCGTCTGGATCCAAGAAAATGGATGTAAGATCTCAGTATTTAAAAAATACTCAGAACGTATTTGAAAGAACTGCATGAAGTGTTTCGTCCAAGGACGGGATGTGCTGTGTAGTTCCAGCTGACCGATTTGGTTTGTTCACATTTTAATCTTTCATGGAATAAACACTCGAAAAAGTCAAATGTATCACCTTCAACTATTATTCATTACCATAGCCAGAATATCAATGACATCATCCACTTTGTTACTACGGCGACCCAAGAGGAACACTAATTCCCTCCCACCTTAGACCCCCACCAATTTGCCTACCGCGAACAGAGTACAGTCGATGCAGTCTCCATCGAGCTGCACTGATAACACTGTACTACAGTACAAGTACAGTCACACAGTAGCATGTACTACAGTACAAGTACAGTCACACAGTAGCATGTACTACAGTACAAGTACGGTCACACAGCAGCATGTATTACAGTACAAGTACAGTCACACAGTAGCATGCACTACAGTACAAGTACAGTCACACAGTAGCATGTACTACAGTACAAGTACAGTCACACAGTAGCATGTACTACAGTACAAGTACAGTCACACAGTAGCATGTACTACAGTACAAGTACGGTCACACAGTAGCATGCACTACAGTACAAGTACGGTCACACAGTAGCATGTATTACAGTACAAGTACGGTCACACAGTAGCATGTATTACAGTACAAGTACAGGCACACAGTAGCATGTATTACAGTACAAGTACGGTCACACAGTAGCATGTATTACAGTACAAGTACAGTCAAACAGTAGCATGTACTACAGTACAAGTACAGTCACACAGTAGCATGTACTACAGTACAAGTACAGTCAAACAGTAGCATGTATTACAGTACAAGTACAGTCACACAGTAGCATGTATTACAGTACAAGCACAGTCACACAGTAGCATGTATTACAGTACAAGTACAGTCACACAGCAGCATGTATTACAGTACAAGTACAGTCACACAGTAGCGTGTACTACAGTACAAGTACAGGAACACAGTAGCATGTATTACAGTACAAGTACAGGCACACAGTAGCATGTACTACAGTACAAGTACAGTCGCACAGTAGCATGTATTACAGTACAAGTACAGTCACACAGTAGCATGTATTACAGTACAAGTACAGTCAAACATCCTGTCTAAGAGGAGCATTTCTTGCGGTCTTGTTTCCGTTGAAAGTCCTTCGTACATAAATCGACATTCAACAATAGAAATAAAACTAATATTAAATTACTAACTTGATGCAAAATAACAATAAATTACAAAGACACATAATATGTGCAACGTAGGTGGACAAAAAGGGGGGGGGGGGGGGGGTTTGATCCGGAGAGAGTCGTGATGACTATCTCCGTTTCTGTCCCCCTGAAAGGTGTATTTTTAGGGCCGTTTTGAAGGAGGCCAAAGAGGTGCATGTTTTGAGGGCGGGAGTCAAACAGTTCCACCCTTAGGGGGCAGTATTGTAAAAAGATGATTTACCCATGTTAGTCCTATAGGAGGGGGTAATCAGGCTGTTGTTTGAGCTCCCTCTAGTGTTGTGGCTGTGGGTGTCACCTGGGTTGTGTGGCGTAATGACAGCCTGCGGCTCGACACAAGCAAGACGAAGGAACTCGTTGACTTCAGCAGGAATGCCGACACTCATCCATCCACATCAACGGCGCGGTGGTGGAGCGCGTGACCAGCTTCGGGTCCCTGGGGGGCCCCGCCCGCGACAAGTGAGCCGTGTCTTAAGCCATTAAACAAAAAAAAACGACTCTCTCCATGAATGCCGCTCTTGGTGCTCGTGTTGTCTTTGATGTCCTCATTTTGTCATTTCATTACAAACCCCACCCCCCCCCCCCAGAGGCCAGGAAGTGGCACATGCCGTACAACTCCAAGGCGATGGCGCCCTCTACTGGAATCCAGTCGTACATCATCCGACCTGCAGGTCCACGTGTCTGCATGGAGTACTGGTACTGTTGTCTCGTGTGTTTAAAAACACAAAACATTCCAGTACACAAATGGACTCAATCAAAAAAGAGGAAAAAGGAGCGGAGCACCTCGGATGTGTTTAACCAATTTAATAATGAACATACACGAACAGTTATTGAGTACATTAGCATGTAGCATAGCATTTTGCCTCGACAACAGCTGCTCAGAGGGACCCAACATGAACCCTTCATCTTATTCCCCTGGACTTGTTCTGAACAGTCCTCACGGAGCGAGCGGTACCCCGGCTCGCCACGGCGGACAGGAAGCCACCGCGGCCGGTTTTACTAGCGAGCAGCCGGGGAGGAAGGCTAGCTTAATCTGCTCAGACACGCCTCTCTGCTGCATCTGTGGCTAACACAAGGCTTTCGGGGGCCATTGGCCAACATGGTGGCCGAACACTTCCAGCGATAGAAATAAGCCTAGACCTCTGGGGCCGGACTGCGAGTCACCTGACCGGTCAAGAATCGATGACAAGAGGTGATTGTCAAACAGACGGAGGGGAATTTGGTGTCGCTCCACATGGTTCGGCCCGTCTTCATCGTTTTCTGTGCTGCACCGAATCATCCCAGCTCTTCTGAAGCCTCTCTGAACAGGCAGTGTGTGTGTGTGCGTGCATTAAACGCGCCACACAGCGGGGTTACGGCGCCGGCCTCCATGACGGTTTGATCTGTAGGCGGAGCCTGACAGCTGAGTGACGGCAGGATGCCGGTAACCACACTGTGGTACAACGTGCTGAAGGGTTTGGGAGGGGCCTGGAGGACTGTCCAACCATCCCTGTCCATATCCAATGAACAACAAGGAATGTTTGAGACTGGACCTGGCGGTACCAAGTCCTGGGAGCCACCGTTTACACAACAAGAGAGAGTGGACCTCTGAAAGTCGTGGACTCGCCGTGACGGCGCGGGCCGGTCTGCTCACCGGAACGTATCAACAATGAAAAGTAGTCGAGCACAAGTGGCCAAAACCTCCAACCCATCAGGAAGATCAGGCAAACCAGAGTCGGCACCGGGCTGCAGGGTGCCCCCGTCCGTCCGTCCGTCCGTCCGTCCCCCCCCCCCTCAGGAAAGGCTACAGTGCTTTACAAGTGCTAACGGCCCCACTAAGTGATTAAAGGAAAGGAAGAACTCAACGGGGATGAGCAATAGTGACCCTCTGACTTTGGGGAGAGGAAGGAAGACGGAGGGTGGGGGGTCATGACCCGATGTCACCGCGGGGCATTCTAAAGCACGGCTGTTGTCTAAGAGCAAAGCACAGCGAAAGACTTCACAAGAACCCAACTAGTTTTAGCGGTGAAGAAACAAGCTCATGCTTCAGGGTAGATGTTTCTTCCGTGTTCCATCATACAGAGAGAGGGGAGGAAAATACTGCTCTAGTAAAATACTATGTGTATTGAGCCTCGGAGCTCCCAGTATAATACCATGAGTTTTTGTAACAAAAACCTTGTCTCTTTAAATTCCTACCAAGAAAAATACAAAACATCATAAGGCCGTAAGTAACTTTTGTCTTATTTTTTAACTTTGAGAAGCCGTTACAGTGCAGTCGATCCTCGAGGCAGCCGGGCCCAGGTCACTGCTGCTTGCACTCAGCTGGGGGGGTGGCATCCTTCTGCAGAAGACAAGAGGGAGGGAAACGGGGCTGTTCAGATGAAAGCAGACACGGCTCCCCCCTCCCCCCCCCCCCACAAAGCACAAGTCCACCATTCAACAAGCGGCTTCACTCCAAGCCGGACACGCTGATCACGTTATATCTGCTGGCGGCGGCGACAGGAAGCAGTTATGGTAGTTCCCGGTTTACCCTGGAGGTGGTGCTGTAGGACGAGGGAACAGCATCGCACCCCCTACGGGCTTCATTCCGCTGATGTGGGTTTCACCTGCCCCAATCTACTGTTGAACGCGACATCGTGTGCGTTGGTCAGGCCTTACAAACACTACCCCGGCAGGAAGTCCATCAGATACAGACGCCATCGGTGAAGAATATCCGGGTGTGCCAGAGTCTACACGACATTTAGCGCTGGGATGGAAGTCAGGAAATTAAAGGGTTAAAATACCCGACCTGACCGTTTACTTTGGTGTGAAATGACTGAGTCACTTCAAACAGAACTACGAGTCTGAGCTTCTGGAAATAAGCCACCAGAAACAACCCGGCGTAGCGGAGGAGAGCGCGGCGACAGAAACGAGCCGTCATACTGTGTGTTCGGGGTCCTTGTTGCCGAGGCGATGCATGCTGCTCCACGAACAGTCGGCCTCAGCTAAACTTCAAACGGCATCAAGGCCCGACTTGCTCCGCTTTCATCGCCAATGCTCAGAAACGGTCGTGGAATCGTGTTTTTAATTAAACGAGATCTTCCTGATCCCGACGGCGTCCTCGGTGAGGCGACGCGCTCCGTCGCGTTTCTCGTTTTCCGGCCATCTGCCAACTAAGGCGAGAACTGATTTCAGAAACAAACAGCAATCCAAGCCAGCAAATCGATAGCGAGGAAGGAGAACAGAAACACGGTGCTCAAACGGGTGTTAAAAACAAACAGCCACGAAGGCAAAACCAGCCCATGTTTGCTGGAGGGACGATTTCACCATCCAGCAGTAACACGGGGTCAAATCAAAGGTCACTAAAGGGTTAAAGTCAAAAAGCCAACGCCAAACCAGCGGGTTAGTAACTGGGGAGGTTCCAGCACGGCGGCAGACGGGGTACTTGTGAGTAGGGGGGGTGGGACCAGCAGTAAGCTGAACCTACCGGGACAGGGTTCTACCGTCACTCAAACCTAGTGGGGAGACATCAAAGAGCAGCTGACGAAGGATGAAAGACTAAACGAGCAGATCACAGAACATCAAAGGGTTCCTCAGCCAAACCTCCATGCCGGTCCAGAGCCCAAAGAGAACCCTGGACAAGCTCAGCATCAGTCATCATGCATCCACGCCCCCCCCCCCCCCATTGGTCCCTCTCAGCCCCATTAGTGAAGCAGAAAGCAGCAGCGAGTGGAGCCGTTTGTTCACGGTCATTCAGAAAATAAATACCGTCCATCAAGTCCAGGTGAACGTCTGATTAACGTTGATGTCGTTGGAGAACACCTTTGTGCCGTTTACCTGAGCAGGTCCTCCTGGGAAGCGTTACGATACGTCCCTAATAGAAGTGATCCATCGAACCACCGGCTCCGAGGGTCTGGGGGCTCCGAGGGGTCTGGGGGCTCCGAGGGTCTGGGGGCTCCGAGGGCTCTGGGGGCTCCGAGGGCTCTGGGGGCTCCGAGGGCTCTGGGGGCTCCGAGGGCTCCGAGGGCTCTGGGGGCTCCGAGGGCTCCGAGGGCTCTGGGGGCTCCGAGGGTCTGGGGGCTCCGAGGGTCTGGGGGCTCCGAGGGTCTGGGGGCTCCGAGGGTCTGGGGGCTCCGAGGGTCTGGGGGCTCTGAGGGTCTGGGGGCTCTGGGGGCTCTGGGGGCTCTGGGGGGTTTGGGGGCTCTGGGGGCTCTGGGGGCTCTGCACAATACACCCTCATGTCTGTTTCACTGAGGACATGCAGCAGCCAGACTGGAAGGACGGCAGCATTTTCTACCAAACACACAAACCAAATAAAACCTGAAACGTGATTTTAAGGGACTAACGGAAATCTGGAATACGGCTCAGGATGACGGTGAACGGAGGAAGACATCCCCTGGGACGTTCTCTTTTTTTCCTGGAAGCCAAAAGGCGTTTGACAGGACGCATTCTGACGTCAGCCGTCCTCGACCTGCAGGTGAGCCTGAAAGCCGCTGCTCTGGGATCAGTCGCCCCACAGCTCCCTGAAAGAACCGCCCGGCTACCTGGGAATGGCTTCCAGGGCCAACAGTCTCGTGCGCGTTCTCACCTTGGGATCATAGTCGGGGTCGTTCTCATCAGCCTCCTCCTCCCCTTCCTGAAAACAGCACAGATCAACTTCCGCCCGGCTGCTTTCCATCGGGACCTCGTCCCAACACAAAGCCTGGTTCACGTGAACCGTCAGACCGGCCTCACCTCATCGTCGGCCTCCTCTCCCTCCTCATCGTACTGCAAAACAGACGCCAGGATTAGATAGGAAATGCGTAAGAAGGTGGACACGTCCTTTCAGAAGACACTTCTCTATCCTGTGACCATTTAAACTGATCTGCTGATCCTCAAGTACAAACGCGGGGCTTTAAAAGTTTACGCCCTCCTTCCAGCGCTTAACAGATTCGTTTCATAAACTCCGCAGCACTCAGCGACGCGTTTCGTCTCGTCTTTAGCCACTGACTGCAACAGAAGAGAAAGTTCTCGTCCCTCAAGCGGAGCAGAGAGAACCTTCTGGAATGGTGCCGCGTCATTCCAGTACGTCTGGGATTATAAATTCAATCCAACACCCACGTCGTCGTCGTCGTCCTCGACGGCCTCTCCCGTGAAGTAGAGCACAGCCCGAGGAACAATACGCTCCCGGATGAAGTGGCCGATCTCAAAGTCTGCAGCCAGGATGGCCTCCGGGTCTTCATCCTGGAGGCAGACACGCCGCACACGGGTTACGCTCCTAAAAGCGTCTGAACAGCTGCGGTTAGGTTGACTAGTTTTCTAGCTATGGTTTATACTTACACTATTTACAGTTACGTATGTTAAGGTATTACTGTACTAGTTTGTATTAATGGTGGGTTCCACCCCCCAGTGATAAACAAGTCCTTACCAACTCTCCGTTCTCCGGAACTGTAAACAAGCAGAGATATTCAATGTCAGTTCAGCCACACGCCTGGAAACGCTGCCCGGACGTACGGGTCTAGCCGCGCCGCCTTACCCTCTGGGGGGGTGAAGAAGTTGAAGAAGGAGTCTGTGGGGACAGTCTTGGTGACCGTCCTCACCGTGCCACGGCCCTTGTGCTTCTGTTTCTTCTTGATCGTTTTCAGCGTTACGTTCTTGCTCTTCATCCAGTCAATCGTGCAGCTATGGCGACACACGAGGAGAGACGGGACAGAGCAGATCAGCATCCGACACACGAGGAGAGACGGGACGGAGCAGATCAGCATCCGACACACGAGGAGAGACGGGACAGAGCAGATCAGCATCCGACACACGAGGAGAGACGGGACGGAGCAGATCAGCATCCGACACACGAGGAGAGACGGGACGGAGCAGATCAGCATCCGACACACGAGGAGAGACGGGACGGAGCAGATCAGCATCCGACACACGAGGAGAGACGGGACGGAGCAGATCAGCATCCGACACACGAGGAGAGACGGGACGGAGCAGATCAGCATCCGACACACGAGGAGAGACGGGACAGAGCAGATCAGCATCCGACACACGAGGAGAGACGGGACGGAGCAGATCAGCATCCGACACACGAGGAGACGGGACGGAGCAGATCAGCATCCAACACACGAGGAGACGGGACAGAGCAGATTAGCATCCGACACACGAGGAGAGACGGGACGGCGCAGATCAGCATCCGACACACGAGGAGAGACGGGACAGAGCAGATCAGCATCCGACACACGAGGAGAGACGGGACGGAGCAGATCAGCATCCGACACACGAACAGGTTCAAACGACATCTCGGGTTCAAGTTTATCGATCATGCGGTGCGTACTCGGAGCCAGAGCAACAGTGAGAAGCAACGGGTTCAGACGCGAGGAGTGGCTGCAGCTTTCCTCCACAAACAGTCAGAACAGGAAATACTACATCCTGTAACGCATTGCAGTATTTTACTGTACACAAGACCTGTATAGAAAAACCACCCAAGAAGCTAGACGCTGAACTTGCCCCGTGCAGCACATGATCTCCGGCCCGTCGAAGGAGAAGGGATCATTCTCGTCCGGCTCTGACCTCATCTTGTAGGTTTTGGTCAGCACTGTGTTTGTGAAGAACTCATTGGGCTCAAAGTGGAACTCTAGCGTGAAGCTCTAGGAAAGACAGAACAAGACTATTCAAAGACTACAGTTAACCTGCTTGAGCCATTTAACGAGTCGTGTTCACTCACCATGGGCTGTCCCGGATCAGAGAACTTCACTTTAATATCTTGTAAATGTACAAGGATGGGTTCGTCGTGTTCCTGCGGACAGGAAAGCACAGCACTGGGACCGTAGTCCAAGTATTTCTACACTTCCCTTCTGAATCATTACAGATCTTGGCCAGCAGGTGGAAGCAAACACTGAACCATTTCCACTGCCCCCCCAGCCCGGGCTCGGGTGAAAGTACCTGCAACATATCACTGAGCAGGTCCACGTTCTTGAAAACTGTTAACCAGAACTCTGGAATGCCTTTGGGGTCTTCCTTCTCCTCGTCCTTCTTCTCTTCCTCCAACTTGGCCTTCTCCTTCATCTCATCCTGATGGAGACAGAAATGCAGACTTCAAAACATTCTCTTTAGCGTATAGCGACATGAAACAAAGCTCTTCAGCAGACGCCACACCAAGGAAAGAAAATGGAGAACAGGGGGCGGAATCAGTGCCGCTGATGAAGACACATCTTCATCTTCATCTGCTGCATGCAGTGTTCGTGCGTTGGAAACTGAAACCTAGCATGTTCCGGACGACTCGAGATGCTTGCATGAAAGGTGAGGAAGAAACGTACGCAGGTGCACGAGCCACCTGTACCCGTTTGCTTACCGTCAGCTCCTCCTCCTCATCTGCCTTCCACTCACACTCCTCATCTGTGGGCTCGTATGCTGCTTTCACTACGTCGCTTCTCTGAAACAGGGGAGACGAGTTACGACAGGAACGGGCGTCCTCGTGACACGCAAGGACGTTTCTGTAGTTCTTGTTTGCGTGGAAATAAACCTTTCACGCTTCCGCATTGGTGACCTGAGAAAATGCTGCGTGACGATCTATGAAACGGCCCAGATGAGTGATTTAAGGTCAGCCTTGTTTAGTGAAACGCACCCAGAGTACGAGTACTATCCAACACACGGCCACCCATACTCGAGACCGGTACCGGTCCGTGACACGCTACCGAGTCACACAGAAAGAATAAACCATTTTTATAATAATAGGCCTTTTATTTTGACGTAACAATCGCCTGCAAGTCTTCTTGGTCACGCGACACATTACTCAAAAACAATAGCCATAAACTAGCGAAAATAAGTACAAAAACAAACGTCTGGAGAACTTCTTTGCAGAGGGGAAAAGGCCAACAGAGGAGAAAGAAGAGGAGCCGATGACCCCAGAGAAAAGAAAGAAAGGGTTCATCTCCAGCTGACTCCGCACCGAGTCCGCTCGGCGTTAAAACGCTTCCCCACACAGACCGAGAACCCCGGATTAAAAGACAAACCTGGAATTTTATGAGAAAAAAAGTGAAAATGAAGGACCACAACGTCAGCAAATGTGCCCCGAGTAGATGTTGGTGTAATAATTGTTGAATAGTTATTACAAGTTGTGGGGCGGCACACGGGTAACCAAGGGCTGTCGCTTCCCAGCAAGAAGGTTCCGGGTTCGAATCTGTGCGGGCTTTGCGTGGCTTTTCTCCCGGTGCTCCGGTTTCCTCCCGCCTACGCAATTTAGATGGATTAATCACCCCGAACCGCGCGTAGCGTACGAGTGCGTGCGTGACTAGACGGCTTGGTTTCTAGAGGGGCTCCATTCGGCTAATTTTCGTACAAGAAAAGGCAGAATTTCTTTATTTAAAAAAATGCAAACAATAGAATTGTTATAAATAAATTAGACTGAGTTTTTAAATCTATTGTACTGTAACAATTTTAAAATCTTAATAAAATTATAAACAAACAAGTCAACTGTAAACTTTGAACACTGAATATGACAAATGTAACTATCGCCACTACCAACCATTCAAGTTTGAAGGTTTTGCCAAAAAGACGAACGTATCCACCTCTTCCGCAGAAAGCATAGATCTGGTCGTGATGACAACCCCGCTCACTAGCAACAGAGCTAGCTGGAATACAGCGCTAATGCTCTGCTAGTTTTGCTAGCTACCAGCGCCCCTCCTCCTCAGGCAACAGTGTCCGACACGCACGTGTGGAAACTCGCCCGGGACTTTAGTATCACACGGAGCGCTTAGATAGACCAAGTGATACGTTTAATGAGAAAAAATGCATTAACGGAAAGGGTTCAATAAATCACGTGAACCGTTGCACCCCCGCCTCCCACCCACAGCAAGCCGGGATGGACTCCAGAAACTCCCGTGGGAACGGCTGGGCGGACAGTCGTTACGAGTGCATAACGTAAGGTCTAGTGGTTATATTTACATTCCTTTTTTTTTTATCTACCTTTCAGAGTTACTGCAATCACCGTACGAAGAAAGGCGCACTTAAAATCCTTCATTTCATCAAAACTCGACCGTGCGCCACACGAAAGGCGCACGGCGGTCAAAAATCAGTCCAAATGTAAAAATAAACTATGACAAGAAGGTGCACAAAGGTAACCAGAGTACAACCGGTGCTGCTACTGTCCCGATGAAGACACGAATGTGTAGTGACGTACTTTATCGAAGAGGGGCTGGTACAGGGCTCCGTACTTCCTCTCCAGTTCGTGTACTTCTTCGTAGAACTTGGCCTCGATATGGGCACATTTGACTTGCAGATTCCTGAGGGCGTTCACACGCCGCTTTATGACCTTTGGTAAACTGCAGGACGACAGATCAATAAGAACGGTGAGTACAACCTGTGTAGCGACGCTTTGACTTCAAACAGAATATAGTGCGTACTAATGGGCCGTACCGATTCGACCGACTCGTGCAGATTGATTAGCCACACACACACACACACCGAATCTACGCCAGGGACCGGCTTCATTGAGGTTCGCTTTGCTCAACGACTGAGTGAATTAAATGGTCCGTCACTCGTTCATAGATTTATGCTTGAACTCTCAGCCTGGTTCCAGAAATGACGCAGTGATTCCACAGGATCACAAAATACGTACATTTAATTTCTGTAATAATTCTGTACTTAATTTCTGCTGGTTCTGTTGCTTCTGAGCCATCAGAATGAAGAAGCTCTGCGCGGACCGATGCTTAATCTTTGCTATTCATGTACAGCCTCCTATTGGATGAAGTCGTTTCATCGTGAACGCACCCGGATTCCACTTCAACCTGAACTGCATCGTAGTACTGCTGCTCAACAAGACAGTCACCGCCGAGGAAGCTACGCTGGATATAAGTACGCGACTGGAGACGCAAAAGCCTCCGCAACCACGCGAGTGTGAGTAAATGATTGAGACTAACGGCTGGGCTGCGGGACTGAATCAGCCATTTTACGGTCAAACACGACGCAGGAATGCGCCGACGGGCGATAGAACCTGATCACGCCTCACCTCTCCATGTACCCCGACGGCGAACCCGTGAGACCATCCAGCCTCTCCTGCAGGGCAGCTAGGATGTGTGGATTCTGCATCATCTGTACAGTCAGCTGACGAGCTGAGGACAGGAACACACTGATTGATTCCTGAGTAGCAGCACGCGGTTCCGTCTGATGGGCGCCGCATCCTGTACTAGCCGACCGTTAGACCTGATCCACAGACACGAGTCACTTCAAGGGGATACAAAAGCTCCGGACTCACGTTTCGACAGGCACCAACGTAACCGGGTGCTTACTTAAACGCAGTCGTCCACAAGGACATTCACGCTTTAGACCAGGGGTGTCAAACTCGGCTTCCGAGGGCCACACCGGCATCATGGCTGCCCTCTAGGGGCCAGTTGTAACCATAACAGAGTAAAGGCAACTACTCCGTAACATAACTATTACAGTACACACATTAACATGCATGTACTTCTTGTTTTGATAACCCCCGCTTCGCCTGGGCGGAGGTCATGTAATCAGCTTCTGGCCATCTGTCTGTTGGCACGGCAACTCAAAACGTTCTGGACAGATCTTGATGAAATGTTGGGATTATTACCAGGAACAGATTACATTTTGGGGACGATCCAGAAGAGATCAATGGAGCCTCAAAGTTTGTTCCTCAATATATCGGTTGATTATTGATCGACGTTTATGGAATTTGAGAGTCATGTAGGGTGGGGGCCTCCGTCTTACCACCGAATTTCATCTGGATAGGATCCAGAGTGAGGTCAAGAAATATTACATTTTAACAATTAAAAATACACATCAATTCCGATTCACTTTAACTTTTCACGGTCGGTGTATATTTTTATTCATTTATTTGAAAGGCTAAAACCCCTTGAGATGAAAAATAACAGCAGTGCAGATATGAAAAAACAACAACAACAAACAAACAAAATAAAATAAAAAATACTCTTTACACACAAACACTCAAACATGCACACGTAGCTCTGTCAAAATAGTAATAATAAACTAAAATTGCAGTTATAACATGAGAAAATAAGATAGCAACACAAAGTTAAAAGCAGTTACAAACATTTTGAAAATGTAACAATAGGGCATTTTTAAACATATTATAAGATCTTATAGAGCGGATGGAGGATGGAAGACTGTTCCAATCCGCAGGAGCTTTGAAATGGGATGCGAATTTCCCCATTTCCTTTTTAATCCTCGGAACAACAAAAAAGGTTTGGTCAGCACGACGTAAACTATAGGAAGAGTGAAAATAAATGAAATATCGTTTCAAATAATCCGGATAACTGAGGTTAATGCATTTAAAAATAAACAATAACCAGTGAAACTGTCGTCTACAGGATGGAGTAAGCAGGACAGTCGTTGGGTTCTAAAGGGCAGCGGAGAACGAATCTACACAGACTATTATACGTAACATTAAGTGACTTAAGAACTGAAGCTGTAGTGTTTTGATAAATTATATCACAGTAATCTAATATAGAAGTAGCAACAATTTTCTTCCCAACAGAAAAACTAAACCAATTGACTGATAAAGCAATTTCAAACGATAGGCGACTTTATTAGTAGCAGAAAGCAAGTGAGAGTTAAATGAAAGTGTGGGGTCCAACCACAGACCTAGATATTTAAACTGCTCAACTGATACTACAGCAGTTTTATCCATAAACATAAGACTAAGTGGTGTACTATTGATGTTTTTATGGAATAACAGAATGAGATTTTGATTTATTGAGAAGAAGTTTATTGGCATGAAGCCATAACTGTACTCTATCAAAATCAATCTGGAGTGAGTGCTGAACGTCCATAATTTCAAAGACCAAGAACAATCTAGAACCTTTTAGTGATAATCCAGACAAACAGTTCTCGCGGGCCACAAAAAAATGACATGGCGGGCCGCATTTGGCCCCCGGGCCGCGAGTTTGACATCTGACAATAACCACCAGCTGTACACAAAACACAACTCGAGTTTGTTCTAGCCTTATCACAATTTGCGAGAGCAGAGAGACCAGCACTAAATTATCAATACAACCCAAAATGTTTCCTGAATATTTTGCCAACTCTGACTTGGTATTATCCTAAAGATCAAAGCAAGTTTGGCTCCAATGCGCACGCAAGCCTGCAATGCAGCAAGCGCTCCAGACAGGTGGCACACGCAGCCTGCACCTATCAGAGGCCAGTCAGGTGAGTGCCATCAGTTGGGACGGCTTCAGAGGTCAGAGGTCACTCTTCCGTTGACACAAAATGTGTAAAGCACATGGCTTTCAAATAATTTAGATGATGCCCTGTAAACTCATGGATTTTGGGATTGTAAACGATAAACGAAAGCTTGCAATGATGTTTCATCTAAATGTGCCGAGAGTTCCTTCACTTTACCGCGGATATAATTAATACCCGTTCCTATCTAGTCCAGCTGTGGACCTGCGCCTACTCAGGTATGGTACGATGTCATCCCAACCCATGCAGGTATGCGTGAGAGGACATGGTACATACTAAAATCACTGAAGAAGAACTCCTTGCATGCAGAACTGAGCGTCAGTCCCTAATAGTATCTAATAGTGTCTCACGGCAGCTTTGATCTGGGATACGTTTGAACTGCATGTTAGCATTGGCTGATTTGAGTTTATAATCTCCTCTCGGCTTCCAAACTTCATGTCAGACTTCAAAAGCTGTCGCTATGACGATCAGGGTAGAGCCTTCTAGAGTCTGGCTTTTTAAAAAGACAATTCTATAGCGCTATGAATAGACACGGCCAAAAAGGCATCCATCAAGACGGGAGTCGGGTTATTCAACATCAAGCAGACGCAGAAACAGAAACAGAGGATAAGAACCACAAATGAACAGATTAGAACCACCACCCAAACAGTCGCTCTAAGAACCCGGCAGAGGGACAGTGTTCAGACACGACACGGGACAACCTAAAACCAACGCATGAAAACGATGGAGTACATTTCACCCGTTTTGCATTCTTCTTCAGCACACCTACACACAACATTTTGAATCCCGTCTACGGTAGGCCTACCTTTGCTCTGTTCATCTTCGGCCGTCTCCTCCTCTTCCACTTCTTCCACGTCCTCCATATCCGCCGGGTCAATCTCAGCCTGGTCTTTGCTTCTCGGGAAACAGAAGATCAGCCATAAAACGACTATTCGCATAGAACGCGAACATTTTAGACGAGATGAAGGCGTGTGGGGGCGGGAACAGCAATACGTCGTTAAAAAATTAATGCGGCTGTAGACGAGATGATTGAGGTCGTCTCGCCCAAAGAAAAAGGACCCCCCCCCCCCCCCCCCTTCAGGCTATAGCAGGTGATAATCGATGGCCAGCAGTGGAGGAGAGATCATGTGACAGATGCAGGATTCATCTGTGTTGTGTGAAAGTCACTGGAGCAGCTCATCAGGAACGGGTTCAACCCATCATTCCACCGCTTTGAGGCGCCGGCTCTGTGTCAAGCTGTGACGATGCAACCCGAGGCCTCACCCGGGGCCTCACCCGGGGCCTCACCCGAGGCCTCACCCGAGGCCTCACCCGAGGCCTCACCCGAGGCCTCAGCCCGAGGCCTCACCCGAGGCCTCACCCGAGGCCTCAGTTACCCACCGTCTTCCCTACGCCTCAGTGAGGACGTCCTGTTGCGCTGTCCCGTGCGTATTTAAATCATGTTGTGTATTTTATCCATTAAGGTTAAGGGTACTTACTTGTCAATGTCTGCCATCTTCCGAGTTGCAGGTGATGCTGAAGAGAGGACAAAACACCAAGTAAGCACAGATACTGACACCTGTTGGTTTGTTCGGGGGCTGCGCAGGTGATAAAGAAAATAAAAATGATCGCCCAACTCGATTTCGGATTTCTCCCAAAGTGATCCTGCGGATCCCATCAGTGCTGACCCAGCAATAATTAAACCGAACAACGTCTGTAGAAACAAAGCCGATCCAAATCCAATGTCGTGTTGCTGCGACACTCTGCAGGTGTGACACTGAGCATAACAGAGTGATGTTCTTTGTTACCCCAGTGCCCCCTGGGTAACCGGACACACATCCATTCATCAGAATGTTGTTCAGCCTGCCCCTCCAGTAAGAACAGGACTCCCAAATGGATCCCTTCTCACACTACTACCATCATCCAAGTCTTTGGACTCAGTAGAAATCAATGATGATGATGATGAATATACTTATTTAAATAGAATGGTAGCGTACAAGTACAGGCACACAGTAGCATGTATTACAGTACAAGTACAGGCACACAGTAGCATGTATTACAGTACAAGTACAGTCAAACATCCTGTCTAAGAGGAGCATTTCTTGCGGTCTTGTTTCCGTTTAAAGTCCTTCGTACATAAATCAACATTTAACAATACAAATAAAACTAATATTAAATTACTAATTTATGCAAAATAACTTTAGAAAAATAAAAATAATTTTACACCACGGATGCAAAATGACAATGAATGACTAAATTACATAAATTACAATAAATTACCAAGACACTTAATATGTGCTTTGGTAATAATGGTTACTTTTCATTATTTCCAATAATTTAAGACGCCTCATAGCCTAAACTGTGGTTGAAGATCCTGTGACTGCCAACTTCTGAATTGCAATCCTGTGATCTGATGTCAGATTCAGAGCAAGTGCCCTCATGATTTAACGTTTCTCATAGAAGTGGATCACTTTGAGTCCAGATCATGTAGAAAGCTCGAGCAGCCCTTAAAAATATACCGCCTTTGCAAAACGGATTCTAACTTGTGGTTACTAGTAGCAGAAGAATGTACGATAAATTTACACTACTGATAAAATCCAGTACTGCAAATGCTTTCAGCTCCAATTGCATTATGTTCTTGAATTACCTGTATACAATCGATGCAATATTTGTCATTACAGGTATAATAATAAAAACTAGTAAAATATCTCTGTATGGTGAATTCAAGTGATCAATCATTATCACACCGCACCAATTCGAATTGTTTCAATGTTTCTGTAAATATTAATACAAAATCCTACTTTCAATGGCTACAGCAGTCTCAAAATGACTGAACTCGGCGCTCAGCGACCACGTGTTGCATGCTCAAGTCCGGCAGTGACTGACAAAGAGTCCCGGGCGGAGCCCAACTAGCAACTTCCTTCAGCGACCAGTAGAGCTAGCTGCTGCTAGCTGCTGCTAGCCGACCTGCCGGAGCCCCGCCGGCCACTGTGGGGCTTGTCCCCCAGCAGGAACCTGGCTAGCACAGCGGCTAACTTCAGCCGGCCTCCGAGCTCGTCACTGCGCCGCCTCGATGCTTCCGGCTAGCCGTTAGCTTGATGCTGCTAGCTTGACGCGCACTACTTCTGCTGAGGACTAGCTTCGACAAACACGGTGCTGTTAGCATGAAAATATGGGCCAGATGGATAGCGACGACAACGGGCAGCTATAGAGTGCTAACCGGCACTCGCTATGCGACAATTGACGGCTACCTCGTTAAACCGAGCCCCGCGTCCGGACTACCGAACCCCCGCTGCTCGCAGGCGTAACGTCATCCTCCAAAAAATAAGGTCAACTCCCAAAATGTTACGAGGCACGTGTAATGACGAAAAGCGAAAACAATTGTGGGACATTTCAGACCAATAAACGTTCCGGTTATCCTGACGGCTGCCATGCTAATCGCGGGGCGCCGTGTGGTTGCGTAACACCGTAAAGGCACGTCGCGGTGGAGCCGAGCTCAATGGCTGCTGCCCGGCGGGACTAGCATCAACGCTAGCGGAGAACGCCTTCCGACCCCGCTCTACATCTACGCAGCACAGACATCCACTTCTGGGACGATGCGCACATGCGGGGCGTTGCCCGGGGGGGTCCCCGGGGGGGTCCCCGTCCCTTACCTCCGCTCTCGCGCTGGGCGCTGGGCTGCTGGGCTGCTGGGCTGCTGGGCTGCTGGGCTGCTGGGTCGGCTCTGCGCAGCGAAAGGTCCGGAAGAACGAGGCGCGCTCAGATGGCGGTAAAAGGGGAGCGAGATCCCGCCGCCTGCGCTCATATACCTCCGACGTCATCACGTACAATAGACGTCACCGTGGCAACGCTGTTGATGGGCGGGGCGGCAGCGTGGACGCCCTCTGTGGGGAGCAGGCGATGGGAGCTTCCCAGTACAACCCGGGCTTGATATTCACGAATCACTAGTAACTAAATCACTGTCTTCAGCGTGAAGCCACGCCCTCCTCGGCCAAAGCACGCACCTGTGCAGGTAATCAGTGTTGGTTGTTGGGAACACTGGGCTGAAGTGAACTTTTGTGTCCATGCTTCTTCTCCCGTATTTGCATTTTTGGGTGAACTGAAGAAATACAAATACAATTTTTTGTACAGATTTTACTGTAAGTTCTTCCCAGTTTTATAATCATCTCTGTTGCTGAAGTAATTCTCATGTATTTGTTGAGAAATATTTGACTGTAATGGCTGAAATAGATCAATGCCACCGCTGTCATTTGGTGCCACATTTTTCTCATTCATGAAAACTGAAAAAGAATGATAATAAAACTACTCTTAACATTATTGGATATAGTAATAATGCCTTGATTTTATATAGTTCTTTTCTGGGTACTCAAAGACGCTTTGCATGGTATGTGCATTATTCATTCACTCATACTCATAAGGTGACGGGGCGAGGCTGCTCCACCGACATTCACTCGCTCACTCATTCACACAGGCAACGTGGGTGAGGTGCCTTGCCTAAGACAACAACAGCGTACACACGTGCCCGAGCCGGGAATCGAACCGCCAACCTCTCGACCACAGGACGACCCGCTCAACCACCTGCGCCAGTCGCCCCTACATAATAATAACAATAATTATTATAATAATCATGGACAAAACAAAATCTGTAGATTCAGTAGATTTCCAGAACACTGATTTGTTAATGAATGCAGAAACTAAGATTACAGATATAATTGCGGAAACTTCTGAAAACACAATAGAAATTCACTTTCAAAAAGCCAGAGACAGTGAGGTCGACTTTCATCCATCAGGCAGCACCAGCCTGAGCGATACTATCACCATGCACACGACCCAGCATCAAGTCTTCTGAGTGACATCTGGCACAAGCCCGAAGGTCAAATCTGTCATTCAATGCCTCACTGCCGGAGGAAACCTTCCACATTTGCCTTCTTTGTCAGAAACAACAGAGAGAATTTCCCTGAGTCATGGCAGCCAGCAGCACCGGAACAAACAGTGGGCAGTGGATTTCAGGGATGATGTTCTAAGCGTGCAGTTTTTACCTGCTGCAGGTAGATAAATATACATTTACATGTATATAATATACCTCACTAGTCTAGCTAAAGCCAAATATGGAATTTTTAAAATAGCTTATAAATTATTTTGCATCTTTTTTTATGATGATCTATTGTTAGAGTTATTGTTGTATTTTCATTGTCTCATTGTAGAGTTGTTAAGATGGAGGTGACCACGAGTGTTTCTCTAGGCAGAGATCCCTTCGTCTCTAGTTTCATCGAAGGGGGTAGGGATCTATGTAAATACCTGAGACCCACCTACTTTCACCGTGTTAATAAAAAGGCCGCGAGGTCTCGGGGGAGGGGGTCTTTTGGTCGCAGCCGCTGGGCGAGCAGGGTCCCTCCTTACCGGTAAAGTATCGAAGTTTGTCTGCCTGATTCATTTTGTGTGCGTTTAATTATTTCTTACACAGTGTGTCGGGGAAAAACCCCGACATCTATATGTAGCATATTTGTGTAATCTTAATATGTGTCCATGAAAAACAAGATCTTATAGTGGACTATCATCACCTCACACATTCAAATGAATTTTTGAATGTGTGAGGTGGAGGGTTTCACCCGAAATCCAGCATCCTGAGGCTGTACTGTCCACAAAGCGGAAGGAAGGAGGCCTCCTGCTAAGGGAATCCTCAGGCAACAGAAGAACCGTGAGGACAAGGAGCCAGAGGGGCTATCGTGGAAGGACAAGCCCCAGGATAGCATGTACCCCTGACAAATTGAAGGAGTAGCCGACATAGGACGACGGGGGAGAGAGAGGGATTACTGACATATATTTATAACATGAATAATCAGTTAGAGAGGGAGGAGCTCAGTGTGTCATATGAGGTTATACCCCCAGGGCTGGCCTATGACAGCATATTGATTAGAATCAGAATCAGAAGGTGTTTATTGTCGGTGAGTGTTAAGCTAAGAAAGAGTGACTCTCTTTGTTAGCTTTGAGAAAGCAACTGAGGCGATGGTGTACCTCGTCATCAACGACGGCCTTTGAAGATAAAAGGCTGCCAAGGTATGGGAAGTGGTCCACATGTTCCAGTCTGATGTTGTCAATGGAGATGTTTGGGGGTAGGACAGGCACACTGCTGTCTGGTTGTGGTTGGTGGAGAATTTGTGTCTTTTTTAGGAAGGATGCTTTCTGACAGGGGGGGTGAGTCTGTCGGCCAAGACCCGAGCAAGGGCTTTCCCTCTGGTGGACAGGAGAGAAATGCCACGGTAATTCCCGCAGTCTGCCTTGTCTCCCCTCTTGAATATGGAGACAATTAAGGCATCCCTAAGCTGGGCAGGGACTTTCTCTTCTTGCCATGTGTTGAGAAGCAGGGCATGGACGTTGTTAAGAAGATAGGGCCCGCCTTTCTTCAGGACTTCTGCTGGGATGCCGTCTGGCCCAGCAGCCTTGTTGTTCCTCATCTTCCTGATAGCATCCTGCACCTCATCCAGGCTAGGTGGTTCTCCCATGCTTTCAACTACGGGCTGTTGAGGGAGTTTAAGGGCCTCCATCTCAGGAATCGTGTCCCTGTTTAAGAGATCCTCATAATGCTATTTCCACCTTTTAGAAATTGCCTCCTTGTCCTTCAGCAGCATAAGCCCATCTTTGGAGCGAAGGGGGGGTCAGGCGGCGGTAGCTGGGGCCATATACCGCTCGCGTGGCATCGAAGAAACCTCTCGTATCTCCAGAGTCAGCAAGTTGCTGAATCTCCAGAGCCCTCGTTGTCCACCACTGGTTCTTCAGTCTCCTGACTAGCTTTTGGGCAGATGCCTTCGCTTTAGCGTGGGCTGCTCTTTGAACCTTGCAGTGGATGCTATTCTGCCAGGTTATGAACGTTTGCCGCTTGATGTCAATGGGCTGTTGAATTTGTGTGTCGTTCTCATCATACCAGTCTTGATGTCTCCGCTTTTTGTGACCGAGGATGTTTTTACAGGAGTTTGTGACGGCAGTGGAAAGCGTGCGCCAGTGTGTCTCAGTATCCTCCGGATACTGTTTGGGCAAGGCAGCGCCGAGAGCGTCCTGCAGCCGTTGTCGGTGGGCGGTGTCATCCAGCCGCTCGAGGTTAAGCTCTGCCTTTTCTGCACCCTCCTTTTCCGCATTAAGCGGATAGACATGATGGAGCGAATGAGGCGGTGGTCAGTCCAGCAGTCGTCTGCACCGGTCATTGCTCTGGTGTTGATGACATCACGGCGGTCTTTGGAGCGGACAATGACAGAGTCGATCAGATGCCACAGTTTGGAGCGAGGATGCATCCATGATGTTTTGAACTTTGTTCTCTGACGGAAAAGTGTGTTGGTGATGGCCAGGTTGTGCTCTGAGCACTTGGTTAGCAGTAGTAAGCCGTTGGAGTTGGTGTTTCCAACCCCTTCTCTCCCCAGCGTACCCCTCCATAGATGGTGGTTCTGACCCACTCTGGCGTTAAAATCTCCAAGCAGGATTAACTTGTCCTCCTTGGGCACTTCTGATAGGATTTTGTCCAGGTCAGCGTAGAAGGTCTCCTTTACTTCGTCCTGTGCATCAAGCGTTGGGGCGTAGGCACTAATAACAGTGGTCAGACGTCCGGTCATCAGGCGCTCGCTGACGCCCACAGGGAGTTCATGGAGGTGGTTGATGAGGCCGTTCTTGATAGCTAAACCCACACCATGGATTCGTGGCTCATTAGCAGGCTTTCCTTTCCAAAATAAAGTGTATCCGCCTTTCTCCTCCTTCAGCTGCCCTTCATCAGCCAGTCGGGTCTCGGAGAGTGCTGCGATGTCGATCTGGATCTTCCTTAGCTCTCTGGAGATGATGGCAGTTCGCCTTTCAGGTCGATCACTGGTTGTCCATGAGGGTCCGAACATTCCAGGTTCCAATATGTAATTTCTTTTCTTGTTTTCGACCGCGTGGTGGTGATCCCTCTGGATGCGGTATTCCAGACAGGACTTCGTGAGGCAGGCTATGTTTGGGGTACCTTTTCTAACCCCCTCCCCTACTGGGGTGAGCAGAGTGGATCCTGATTAGGGCTGCTCAGTCATGGGTGCAGCTGCCAAGAAGCTCTTTCTGCCTCAGTCCAAGAACTTAGCGACTGAATCTAACACCCATCGCCTGTGTGCCAGGTTGTGACGGGAGGGAAGGGAAGGGAAGCATATACAGCGTGAATAAAATAGGTCCAAGCACTGAACCCTGTGGAACTCCATATTTAACTTCAGTGTACGTAGAAGATTCATCATGAACACGTACAAACTGAAATATATCAGATAAATATGATCTAAACCAGTTCAATGCAGATCCTCTAACACCAACAGATTGTTCCAGCCTCTGTAACAGAATCTGATGATCTATTGTGTCAAAGGCTGCACTGAGATCTAATAAAATAAGCACGGAGACAAGTCCATTATCAGACGCTATTAAAGGTCATTGGTGACTTTAACTAATGCTGTCTCTGTGCTATGATGAGCTCTGAAACACGACTGGAAAACCTCAAATAACTGATTGTCTTGTAATAATTCACACAGCTGACTGGAAACTGCTTTCTCTAGAAGCTTTGACAGGAATGGAAGGTTTGAAATTGGCCGATAGTTAGCCGAGACATCAGGATCCAATGTTGGTTTTTTGAGAAGCGGTTTAATGGCTGCTGTTTTAAAAGACTTTGGTACATAGCCTGTGAGTAGGGATAGATTAATTACATCCGGCGAGCTTGATGACATTTTCAGGAAATGTTGGGAATGTTACCAGGAACAGGTGATTCGATTTTGGTGATCCAGAAGAGATCCTGGATTGTGGATCACTTTGAAATTTTCGGCAACATTGCAGACAATGGAGCTTCAAACTTTGTTGCTCAATATTAATAATGATATTGATATTGACCGATGTTTATGGAATTTGACACAGTCATGTAGGATGGGAAACTCTATCTGACCACTGAAATTCATCCGGATCGATTCCAGAATGGGGTTAGTAATTTATTTTTAATTTTAACATTGAAAACTCCATTTACAACAATCCATTGAAAATACACATCAACTCTGATTCACTTTTACTTTTCATGGTTGGTGTATAAAGATACCAAGAACAATCTAGAACCTTTTGATGGTGATCCAGAGCACCATGAGGACGGTGCAAATCTAATTATGAGGGGAATGAGCTGCTGTAGGTGGCTGATGGTTTTCTTCTTGTAGCTGCTGGTCACTGAGCAAACCAGTCACCTTGTTGTGGTAGTCGGTTGTGTTCAGTACTAACTTCATCAGCGGGTAAAATGGTGACGTCTTGGTCCTTTTTGAGTGATGCCAGTGCCTTCCTCTCCTGGTTGGTGAGGTTGGATGCAAATGTTTTGGCACTGGAAAGAGCAGCTGTAACTGTCACACCTTGAGGCGGGCCGGTGTCTCTCCCTGTCTGCCCCTCTCCTGTGCGCCTGCCAATCAGTTCATTCCCGTCACCTGTGCTCCTGCCATCACCTGCATCACATCGCCCCTGCCAGATTGTCAATGATGTTTCCTACTTTCCAGCAATTCAGACTGACCTCCCATGTTTCGATCCTGCCTGCTTCCCGGACTCTGCCTCTTCGCCTGCCGCCTTGGGACCTGTCTGCCTGTCTGTTTGGATTTCCTGGTTTGTGACCCCTGCTTGTTTTTTAGACCTTCCCTTTGCCTGCCCCTTCGGATCTGTCTGCTGGTTTGGACTAACTACCCAGTAACGAAAAATAAAGCTCCGTTTTGGGATTCCCACTCTACTGTCGTGCGTTTGGGGTTTTTCCTGCCATGGTCCGTGACAGTAACCTTAATTCTGCGTTGCTCTGCTTCTGTATCTCCTAGCTTGTTATTGCGGATTGCTGATTCTGTTGCTGTGGTGAGGTCTGCCACGGGGATCTGTTTTGGTGCGATGGCAAAATTCAGTCCCTTGCAAAGGATGTCCTTTTCTGCTTCTGTGAGCGTTCTGTCCGACAGGTTCTTTACCCACTCCTCCCGTTTAACAGTCTGCCCTGTGCTGTGTTCCTTGTTTCTCCAGGTCAGTTCATTTTTCTTTTGACCGCAGCAACTCAAATTTGTGTGTCTGGTGTTCCTTAACCTTGATGTGCTGTACCATCTGTGCTTTCTCCACAAATTCAGTGGCATCCTCCAAAATGTCCATTAATAGGAGGGGTATTAATTTCTCCAGTATTTGGTTGGTCTTGGTATCCTGTCTTATTCTCTCACTAAGAAGTTGGATCTGTGCTTTCTGTAGTATTAAACTCTCGACTAGTCTCTCAGAACTAAAGAAGCCTCCCGGATGAGAGGTGAATTGTCTTCAATCTAACTTGAACAAGTCCAGTTGACTCTTCTTTTTTGCTCATCGTAATAAATACAGTAATATAAACACAACTAGTGTGTGTGTGTGTAGGGACAGTATGTAAGCAGTGTGCACTCTCCCCGTGTGCACTCTCCCCGTGTCTCACGATCCGAACTAGGACTTGAGCCCAAATCCATGACTCCAGAAGCAATGTCCAATTTAATAACGTTTAATGCAAAGTATCAACAGAAATGACTCACAGGGGAATATAATTATGACTGTGATAAAGAACAAAGTAACAAATCAAGAATGGCAAAGAATCAAATAAGAATAACGACAATCAACAAATCAAATCTCACTTGCAAGGGACGGATTGGTGCCGGTTCTCTGTTTCAAACATACAAGACGAACTGGCACTGGGAAAATGGAGACAAACAATTTATACATGAGGTAGGGGAACACAGGTGGAACCAATCAGGGCGGGATTAACAATCACACAAAGGCAGGAAGTCAAGGTCAGAAAGGAGAGAGGAGGGGTGAGTGCCAAAATAAAACAGGAAGTGGGAAAAACAGACAAGACAAAAACTAGACATGACCTACCACATTTTCCTGGACATGACAGAACCTGACCAGGTTTGCACAGCAGGCGTTCTCTCATGGCGGCGCAGCTGCCAGAGCGACACCAACCACAACGACCAAATCTAGATTCTTCCCATCGATTGTCACCTCCAGTTTCATCACTGGCTTCTTCCTCATGTCTTTGATGACACTGCGGTTCAAACTGAAACGGCTGAACAGAGGAGCTCATCGTTGCTAACAGACCCCCGCTATATCCCAAAACACCATTGTGCTTGGTGGTGCAACAATTTGACGTCACACCCAGAATGCCTTGCGATGTAAACAATGGCCGACATGCAAAATACGTTTATACAAAAATCTAACTCATGGATATATTTATGAAATGTCACTAATATAGTTAATATTTTGACAGCATAATAAATAATATAGAGCTAACGTGCTATGATAGTCAAGGATCCCTTTAAACTGTTTTTGTAAAAAGTCAGATGCAGATTTGTCAGGGCTTTTTGAAAAATTTCATTTCTGCATTTCTTTCCTTAGCCTCCCTGATCTACTAATCCCCCTCAGATTTATTTTAATATAGCTCTGTATTTACACTGATGCCTGAGAGCTTTAGAGAGGGACAGCTGATGAAACCGCCAAAGCTTTTTTAATCCTGTCTGAATGTTTGTGGCGTGGGTTATAGCTCCACAGTGCTCATTTCTGGATCATATTTAATTAAACCTGCTTAAAGTGGTTTTGTAATGTTGTCATTGTCTTACTGAGGGCTTGTAGGCTGAATGGGATTGGGAAATGGCTGGAAACAGATTCTACTCTCTTGACGAGAGTCAGTTTAGGCATTTAGGATGTTTTTATTTAAAAAGTATGTGCATATCACAAGTTTAATGTTTAATATTTTTATCTCAAAGACATGAGGTCTTCCTGCCGCAGCCATGGTGTGTCTGCTGTTAGAGAGAACTGGAAGCGAGTGCCTCGTCATGAAGGAAAAACATGAGGATGTGATACAACATCAGAATAATATCCAGAGGATCCGAGCTGGAAGCTTCACAGAGGGGGGATGGGGAGGGGTGGTACTGCAGACCCCCTACCCATCCATCCCTCCTGACATTAACCTTACTCTTGCCCTTCAGCGCTTTGATCTCTTGTTATGCAACAGGTGCTGGTCCAATGTGCTATAGGCTAGTTAGGTATTGATTAATCCCCTTGTGTAAGATGAAGGTGGCGATCTTTGTGTGCTCTCAGGATAACCAGATTCATTGTGTGCATGTGAAGAGCCGTTGCTGGGCCTTCTTCACCAGGTGTCTGGCGTTGAGTGTCCAGGAGAGGTCAGAGGAGATGTGGATGCCCAGGAATTTAATGTTCTCCACACGCTCCACTGCTTCCCCTCGTATGCACAGGGGGGCGTGTTCAGTCCTCCTGGACCTCCTGTAGTCCACTATGACCTCCTTGGTCTTACTGGTGTTCAGAACAAGGCTGTTCCTCGAGCACCACAGCATCAGGTTCTGGACCTCCTCTCTGTAGTGGGTCTCATCGTTGTTGGAGATGTGACCCACCACGGTGGTGTCGTCAGCAAACTTCACAACCGGGTTTGTGGAGTGGATGCAGAGCAGTCGTGGGTGAAGAGGGTGAAGAGAGCAGGGCTGAGAACGCAACCCTGGGGGGTCCCAGTGTTCAGGATCAGAGGGGAGGATGTGGTGTCTCCTATCCTCACCACCTGGGGCCGGTTGCTGAGGAAGTCTCTGACCCAGGAGCAGGGCTGAGGAGACCTGGTGCAGCTGCAGGACGAGCGGCTGATGCTGCACCTCAGGCTGGGGCAGATCCACAGACCTTCTGCTGCTCGGAGAGTCGAAGCGTGAGAAGAATCTGTTCAGGGTGTCGGGCAGGGTGGAGTCGTGGCTGGCGTGCTGCTCCCTGCGTTTGTAGTCCGTCACAGCCCTGATGCCTTTCCACATGTCCCGTGGGTTCTTGTTCTCAAAGTGCTCCTCAATGCGCTGCTTGTATCTGTGCTTTGCCTGCTTGATGCCTCTTTTTAGCTCACTCCGTGCCCTGCTATAGGCCAGCCGGTCTCCTGCTCTGTAGGCTGCATCCCGGGCTCTGAGCAGAAGCCGCACCGTGCTGTCCACCCACGGTTTCTGGTTAGGAAAAACCGTGATCGTCTTTGTGGGAAGGACAGCATCAGTGCAGAAGTGAACATAGGAAAGCACAGATGACGTGTACTCCTCAAGATCTGCATCCTCTTTGAATACCTCCCAGTCCGTGTGCTCAAAACAGTCCTGCAGGGCTGAGGAAGCCTCCTCAGTCCAGACTACGTCACTACGTCCATCTATCTTCTCCGAGGTTGCCCTGTAGCCTTGCGCTTCCTGCTGTTTTCATTTAGATATTAAAAGCTTGCTGTCATCTAAAAATAAGCACAATTTCTCTTGGCTGAGATGAAAGGAAAGAAAAAAAAAACCTTCCTGTTGTCCCTGATCCAGGAAAGTGTTGAAGAAAGAAGGTAGCTGCCATTAATATTTAAATGTGCCATCCTCGTCAGCCATCTCTCCTTACAGCTCCTCTCAGTCGTATCATTGCAGGTGATGAGAGTGCTGTCATCACTTCCATCCTTCTGAGACAGAGAGAATAGAAAAAGCTCTGAAGCAGAGAAATCAGGTGTTCTTCTGCGTCTGACCTTTGAATGCGTCATTTGGTTATTTCACACAACAGATTTCTTTATTTGTGTTGTTGTCCCTGTACGTCACACAGGTTAATAAAAGAGAGAGAAAGAGAGAGAGACAGCAGCCAAGAGGAAGCAAGCTAGCTCACTCTGCTTCTTCTTATTTAAGCTTGTCCCCTCAGACGTCCCCACAGCAAATCAACGTTCTCCACTTCACCCTGTCCTTTGCATCGTCCTCCCCAACACCAGCCACTCTCATGTCCTCCCTCACTACGTCCATGTCTCTTCTCCTGGGTCGTCCTCTAGTCCTGTCCTCTGCATCGTCCTCCCCAACACCAGCCACTCTCATGTCCTCCCTCACTACGTCCATGTCTCTTCTCCTGGGTCCTCCTCTCCCCCCCCCATAGGGTGGCAGTTCAAGGTGGAGACTTAGATTTTAAACATTGATTGAAATGATTTGTGCTTCATAGAGAGTACACGAATCATACGTATTGAAGAGAATGACGAGTACTTTCCCACAGATTGTATAATGATGGATTTTCGTGATAAGAAATAGCACCAATACTATCCACACCCCAGACACCCAAGCTATACATTATTTAGTACATTGTAGCTATTGATCAGGAATCCAGTGAGCCCTCACTTATGGTAACTACTTCTCAGTGTGCAATAATATCACTCCCACAGTGACCAGTCTTGTTATGTCTAATGTTGAGCAGAAAATTACTGAGGTGGAATATTCAAGCCCACACTCTCTGAAGCTGAATGCCTTGTCTTGGCACTTAAGAGCGACTGCTAAGGCACCATTAAACAGCCCATTAGAAGGCCTCTCTTTGCAGACAGGAAGCTCTGTTTGGTGCCCTTCAGAAGTCTGTGGCACTTCTCGTCTTCATTTTGTGAACCTTATTTAGGCTTTGGTCGTGTTGGGATGGAGTTTGGACACAATAGCCAATTCTGGCCCTGCTAATGATGCCATCAAAGACACATAACTATACTTTGCTGATTTTAGAAATTACTATTACAGCATTTATTCTATTTTTATCTATTTTTATTTTATTTTCATCTCAAAAAAGATCCTTAAAAACTTAACTTAATCTCATCTGAAACATGCAATTGTCTCTTAGACCCAGTCCCAACTATTTCATTTAATTGAGAATTAATTATCTTTTTCAATAACGACCTGGACCTAAGTCACATGTTTTGGTGGAAGCCGGAGAACCCAGAGAGAACACATGCAGATATGGGGAGAACATGCAAACTCCTCACTGAAAAGCCGCAAGTTGCATTTGAACCTGCAACTTCCTTACTGTGAGGCAACGGTGCTTACCAACCGTGCCACTGTGCTGCCCTAAACTGAGCTACTTAAAGAAGTCTTCCCCTCAATCAGTATTGCTTTGCTAAGTACAATTAATCTATCCTTACTCACAGGCTATGTACCAAAGTCTTTTAAAACAGCAGCCATTAAACCGCTTCTCAAAAAACCAACATTGGATCCTGATGTCTCGGCTAACTATCGGCCAATTTCAAACCTTCCATTCCTGTCAAAGCTTCTAGAGAAAGCAGTTTCCAGTCAGCTGTGTGAATTCTTACAAGACAATCAGTTATTTGAGGTTTTCCAGTCGGGTTTCAGAGCTCATCATAGCACAGAGACAGCATTAGTTAAAGTCACCAATGACCTTTAATAGCGTCTGATAATGGACTTGTCTCCGTGCTTATTTTATTAGATCTCAGTGCAGCCTTTGACACAATAGATCATCAGATTCTGTTACAGAGGCTGGAACAATCTGTTGGTGTTAGAGGATCTGCATTGAACTGGTTTAGATCATATTTATCTGATAGATTTCAGTTTGTACGTGTTCATGATAAATCTTCTACGTACACTGAAGTTAAATATGGAGTTCCACAGGGTTCAGTGCTTGGACCTATTCTGTTCACGCTGTATATGCTTCCCTTAGGTAACATTATTCAGAAACATAGCATAAATTTCCACTGCTATGCGGACGATACTCAATTGTACCTGTCCGTTCAGCCAGACAAAGTCGATCAGTTGGTTAGACTTCAGACGTGCCTTAAGGACATTAACTCCTGGATGACCGAGAACTTCCCGTTATTAAATCTAAATAAAACTGAGGTTCTGGTTCTTGGGCCAAAGCATCTCAGAAATGTCTGTTCTAGTGTTGTAGTTGAACTAGATGGCGTCTCAGTGTCCACCAGCACCACTGCCAAGAATTCTCCATGGATCGCCACCTTGTCGTGGTGGAGAACCTTGCGCGTTCCAATGAACCTAAGAGCGATGCCGTCGGGAGTGTGAAGTCTGGGAGTTCCTAGTCACAACCTGGCACACAGGCGATGGGTGTTAGATTCAGTCGCTAAGTTCTTGGACTGAGGCAGAAAGAGCTTCTTGGCAGCTGCACCCATGACTGAGCAGCCCTAATCAGGATCCACTCTGCTCACCCCAGTAGGGGAGGGGGTTAGAAAAGGTACCCCAAACATAGCCTGCCTCACGAAGTCCTGTCTGGAATACCGCATCCAGAGGGATCACCACCACGCGGTCGAAAACAAGAAAAGAAATCACATATTGGAACCTGGAATGTTCGGACCCTCATGGACAACCAGTGATCGACCTGAAAGGCGAACTGCCATCATCTCCAGAGAGCTAAGGAAGATCCAGATCGACATCGCAGCACTCTCCGAGACCCGACTGGCTGATGAAGGGCAGCTGAAGGAGGAGAAAGGCGGATATACTTTCTTTTGGAAAGGAAAGCCTGCTAATGAGCCACGGATCCATGGTGTGGGTTTAGCTATCAAGAACGGCCTCATCAACCACCTCCATGAACTCCCTGTGGGCGTCAGCGAGCGCCTGATGACCGGACGTCTGACCACTGTTATTAGTGCCTACGCCCCAACGCTTGATGCACAGGACGAAGTAAAGGAGACCTTCTGCGCTGACCTGGACAAAATCCTATCAGAAGTGCCCAAGGAGGACAAGTTAATCCTGCTTGGAGATTTTAACGCCAGAGTGGGTCAGAACCACCATCTATGGAGGGGTACGCTGGGGAGAGAAGGGGTTGGAAACACCAACTCCAACGGCTTACTACTGCTAACCAAGTGCTCAGAGCACAACCTGGCCATCACCAACACACTTTTCCATCAGAAAACAAAGTTCAAAACATCATGGATGCATCCTCGCTCCAAACTGTGGCATCTGATCGACTCTGTCATTGTCCGCTCCAAAGACCGCCGTGATGTCATCAACGCCAGAGCAATGACCGGTGCAGACGACTGCTGGACTGACCACCGCCTCATTCGCTCCATCATGTCTATCCGCTTAATGCGGGAAAGGAGGGTGCAGAAAAGGCAGAGCTTAACCTCGAGCGGCTGGATGACACCGCCCACCGACAACGGCTGCAGGACGCTCTCGGTGCTGCCTTGCCCAAACAGTATCCGGAGGCAATTTCTAAAAGGTGGAAAGAGCATAATAAAGAGCATAATAAAGAGCATAATAATAATGCATTTGATTTATATAGTGCTTTTTTGTAGAAACTCAAAGTGTTTTTACATTGTGCATTACTCATTCACTCCATACTTGGTGGTGAGCTACTTGTGTAGCCACAGCTGCCCTGGAATAGACTGACAGAAGCGAGGTTGGATTTGCACCATCGGCCCTCCCGACCACCACCGACTTTCACTCACTAAATGGCCTCCGTCTCCAAAGTGCTTGCTCCTGTGGGACAAGTTGGGTTCTGTCCGTCCCTGCAGGTCTTTCCCTGTCTTGAGATGACTTTCTGTTATGATCTGGCGCGATAGAAATAAAACTACGACGGCGGCGCAGGTGGTTGAGAGGTTGTCCTATGATTGAGAAGTTGGCGGTTCGATGGCACATGTGTACACTGTCGTTGTGTCCTTAGGCGAGACACTTCACCCACATTGCCTGTGTGAATGAGTGAGTTGGGGTCAGGTTGGGGTAAGGAGGACTGATGGCTGATTGGCAGCCTCGCCCCGTCACCTTACCAAGTATGGAGTGAATGAATGTAAAGCGTCTTTGAGTACCCAGAAAAGCGCTATATAAAATCAATGGGAGAAAAAAAAACTGAATTGAATTGAATTAATAAAAAAAGGATTACGAATATTATAAATGTTTCAGTATTTGGTTTCATATCTGACCCTAATTTCCTCTTAAATCCTACACAACAAACTGTAAATCTAGAATTTTATTTTATTACAGTTTCTTGAAAGTCATGTTGGTGCACAACTTGAAACCAAACATAAAATAATAATGGTTCGAACATGAATCGACTGGAGCCTGACAGAGTAGCACGGCTGAATTCTCATATGTAAATCTGTTTTTTCCATTTTCCCTCACAAGACAAGTAAAGGTTTGAGCTGACATGTAGTGCGACATTGCGATAATAAATGCCAGTGTGTGAACAGGCAGAGCAGGCCGGGCCTCTGAGGCGACAAGGGACAACTGGCTTCTAATCCTCAGGTTCAATGAAAAACGCAGCATCGGCTAGTTTGAGCAGAGTGAGGCCATTGTTGCGCCTGTTTGCAGACATGTGATTGGCTGGCTCGGACCTTCAGAGAGCTTTTACCCAACAATCAGCCTCTACTGAACACTGTAAACCCGCACGCTGCAAAAGATAGCAAAGCAATGCGCAATACAAGTAATAAATGCAAACATCAGGACAGAATCCAAAAGGAAAATGGTCCGTTTTTGTTACACAAGGCCTCAGATTCGGGATTTGGGAGCATGAGACAAAATCGTATCAAAGTACCTGCTTCTCTTCATTCTTTGTCATTCTTCTCTATCCTTCTGTTGTGGAAGAAATTACATAATCTGTCTTAAATGATGACACAAATGCTCCAGGTAGTCCTTCCAGCCTACGTTTTCTATCTTTATAGAAGTATTTAAACTTTAGTCTGTTTTTCCCTCTTGCTTCCTCATGTTGAGCTAAGCTAATGTCTCCCTACCAAGGTGCATGTCAGATGACCAAAAGCCAAAAAGAGGTGTAAAAGTCCCACATTTGTCTGCATTATTCAGAATTTTGAGGCTTATGTGATTTTAGGCTTCTTTTTAAGAAGGGGGACTGAAGGGTGTGTTCCAACTATAGGGGGGATCCCACTCCTCATCCTCCCCGGTAAGGTCTATTCAGGGGTACTGAAGAGGAGGGTCCGCCGGATAGTCGAACTTCGGATTCAGGAGGAGCAATGTGGTTTTTCGTCCATGGCCATAGAACTAGGGCCAGCTCTACACCCTCGGCAGGATTCTTGAGTGTCACGGAACAAGGCAGGTAAGATCCCAAGGGGCAGGCAAAGAGACAGAATCCAGGAATCAGCCAGGGTCGAAACACGGGAGAGCAATTTGGAATGCTGGAAGGTAGGAAACATCACTAACAATCTGGCAGTGAGGTGTGGCTTGAAGTAGGGTGCAGGCGATGAGTTGCAGGTGATGACAGGAGCACGTGACAGGAATGAACTGATCGCAGGAGGTGGATCTGTGAAGACAGGGGGAGTTAGTGGGGAACAGACACAGGCCTGCCTCAAGCTCTGACATTGAGGGTGCATTGGAGTTTGCCCAACCAGTCCACATGTGTTATGAGGACTTGGAGAAGCCATTCGACCATGTCCCTCGGGGAGTACGGGGTATCGGACCCCCTGATACGGTCCGCCCGTTCCCTATATGACCGGTGTCAGAGCTTGGTCGCTGCTTTTTGCAGACGATGTGATCCTGTTGGCTTCATCAGGCCGTGCCCTCCAGCTCTCACTGGATCGGTTTGCAGCCGCATGTGAAGCGGCCGGGATGAGAATCAGCACCTCTAAATCCGAGGCCATGATTCTCAGCCGGAAAAGGGTGGAGTGCACCCTCCAGGTCGGGGAGGAGATGCTGCCCCAAGTGGAGGAGTTCAAGTACCTCGGGGTCTTGTTCACGAGTGAGGGAAGAATGGAGCGAGAGATCGACAGACAGATCGGTGGAGCGTCTGCAGTCATGCGGACTCTGCACAGATCCGTCATGGTGAAGAGAGAGCTGAGCCGAAAGGCGAAGCTCTCGATTTACCGGTCGATCTTTGTTCCTACCCTCACCTACGGTCACGAGCTTTGGGTAGTGACCGAAAGAACGAGATCCCGGGTACAAGCGGCTGAAATGAGCTTCCTCAGTAGGGGGGGCTGGGCTCTCCCTTAGAGATAGGGTGAGAAGCTCAGTCATCCGGGAGGAGCTCGGAGTAGAGCCGCTGCTCCTCCGCATTGAGAGGAGCCAGATGAGGAGGCTCGGGCATCTACTTAGGATGCCTCCTGAACGCCTCCCTGGTGAGGTGTTCAGGGCACGTACCACCGGTAGGAGACCACGGGGAAGACCCAGGACACGCTGGAGAGACTATGTCTCTCGGCTGGCCTGGGAACGCCTCGGGGTCCCCCCGGAAGAGCTAGAGGAAGTGGCCGGGGAGAGGGAAGTCTGGGTTTCCCTGCTTAGGCTGCTGCCCCCGCGACCTGTTTGAAGATGGATGGATGGATGGAAGTATTGAATTTCATATTTGTGCTTGATGTGCATGCACGTGCATGTTCTTCAGCCCCATTTTGTGTTTTAAGATCCATCATCTAAAAATATTTACCCTTTTGAGGCTGCAAAAAGGATTTTATGTTTGTATGCTTAAATGTGAAACATATGCTCCAGGTTTCATGGCAATATTCAACACCTAAACTGCCCCAAATACCAGCTGTGGAGACATGAATCTGTCTGATCCAGGACAGACTGATCAGAGAGCAGAAGCAGCGCCTGATGAGGCGTTGAGAAGTCAGCAGATTTTCAGTCTCACAGACAGGCAGACTAGCAAAACACTGAGTCATCGCCGGGCTTGCTTTTATTGCTGTCCACCAGACCAATGCTCCTCCTTCTCCTCCTCGTCAAGGGGTCGAGGGTTAGGGTCAGGCTCGGTGGGAGGAGTTTTCAACCACCATAGGATAGTCTGGAGTTTGGTGATTAGGGCTAGAGTTTGTGGGTGGGCAGAAGTAGACTGGTCTGAAAGGACAAAACTCACCTTATAGTGAGTTGTATCTGTAATTATGCAACACAGCAGTCTCTGTAGGCTTTGCCTTTAGCAGACAAAGGTCATCAAAAATCCTTGGAGGTGAGAATATGAGGCCAGCAATAAAAAAGAACGTTTTATTTAAAAAATGATGCTAAGTTTAGATGACACAGGAGTTGAGGCCTCTGCAGATGAGGCACAACATCCAGTTTTACGCCCCCACAGGGGGAGGTCGTGGGGGTGAAACTGGACTCCTTAGAGACAGTAATGGAGAAAAGGATGCTTCAGAAACTACGAAGCATCCTGGACAACAACACCCTTTAACATATACAATGCATGATTGTAACCTTCTATTCTTTCTCTCTTTCTTACTACTATACTTTTATATTTATATGACTGCACTATGTGCATACTGTCCCATTATTATTTCTGAGTTTTGTTGAGTGGAGCACTGTTGCTGATGGAATTTCCCTCTGGGATTAATAAAGTATTCTGATTCTGATTCTGATCATGATCAAAGATATCAGTAACTCACCAAATGAACACGCATCACTTTTCAGACGTGAACTTTAAATAAAATACATGGTGACAAAGAGGATTTAATTATGACTATGAGGCTGAGGAGTTCTTGTTGTTTGAAGTGCCTTCCATGCTGACAACACACGTCTAAGTGTGAGTTAAAGGGACAGAGACAGAGCACAACGAATTAGTATTTGGTAATGTTTCAGGGTGACAGATGTAGTTCCCAATCCTCAAACCTCATGCCTCACTAAGATCCAACCGCCGACTCTGGAGTCTCATGCAGTCTCTGCTGCTACGTTTGCAGAGCTCAATGTCCGTCACTTTTTTCTTGACACATTTCAATGACTATGGGGTGAACTGCTATGAAACTGCTCAGGGTTTGATTCCCTTCTGCGTAGTTGCATGCTCCCCTTGTCTGTGTGGTTATCTGCCTCTGTTTGGCCCCGCGATGCATTGGCAAAATGTCCAGGGTGTACCCCGCCTCTCGTCAATAGTCACCTGGGAAAGGCTCCATAGACCCTAGAACTGCAAAGCGGATAAAGAGGCTGATTCAGGGCAGGTGGGGCCTTAGCCAAGACCCTTCGCACTCCACACCTATACCTCAGAATGAGCAAAATGAATACAAATAGTGTCATGCCGGCTCGAACGTCACCTGGGTTAACAAGGTTCGCCAGGAGAACAGGGCATTGATGGAGTGCTACTACGGTGTATCACACTTTTTGGACACAACCTAACTTTCATTTCACACATTTCTTATCTTCAAGCCCAGAAAAAGACTGAAAGGAACGGAGAGAAAACTGCCGTGAGATCGGTTGTTTGATAGTGTTCATGTCTCTGTTGTTTAGGGAAGATCAAAAACAATAAAAAATAAAAAGGCAATACAACATTGGACTAATCCGGCGGTGAATGACAGCAGCTCACTGCAGCACTTCTATTATGCTGTAAGCTGATCCCACAGGGGGACAAACACAACGCTGAGCGAGCACACAGTGCATCCTCACGAGCCCGCCGCACTGCTGATTACGCGTTTTCTGTCTTAACCCGTTCAAGCCAGCTGTTGAATGCCGCTGCCAAAGATGGGGAGGGCTTTTGCGTGATGAAATGCACCCTCTGTCGGCCATGCTGGAGGTCCTTTACCCTTTTCTCTTCATGTACTAGTGTTGTAGTCAAGACCACGGCAACCGAGACCAAGACATTACCAGAGACCAGAGCGCATTGAGACCGGGACGAGACCATATCAAAGAAAAATCACAACACGACAGAACATAACGACCACCATCAACAGAACATCATTCAGTTTGCGACAAAAACAAATTCTGCTATGCTGTTTTTGAACCAGCACAAACTTGTTGTTTCACTTCTACAAATTAAACAATCATAATAAAACCGAACTGTCCTGACAAGCCACGATGTCAGGAACAATGCTCAAGTATGAAGTGAGGCCAGATTTGAACCGGCAACCTACTTGCTGTGATTTAACAGCGCTAACCACCGCGCCATCGTGCTGCACCAACCTTCTAGCATGATTTTCTTGAACATGTGTCTTTAACTTTGACATTTTGCATTTTGGTGCTTTCCCAGGCAACTTAATGAGAATAGAATAAAATAGAATCCTTTATTGTCACCAACATTTACAGTGAAAATCTGTTGAGCAGCTCCACATGGTTCACATTTATAGTTCGGTGCAGAGCCATGAACTTTCACCACAACAGAGAAAGAAAGACAATGAATTCCTAGAAATATTAATACTCCTGAGCAGCCAAATGTAAATGAATGTAATAAATGTACATGAGGATTATGGCATGAACAAACGGTGTTACAAACACCCTATAAAGTCTGAGCTCAACGAAAAACCTCACAAAGGGTTGGGTATGAACGACCCTCCCCAGTAACGCCTGGGGGCTCGACTAATACCTGGAATCATAGAATCAATAGATCAATCAATAGAGTTAAAGGGTGAAAAAGAGAGGAGGACAGCATGACTGACATCAAAAACAGCTGAGCAAGCAGGGAGACATTGTAATAACCAGTAGTGCCTTTTATCTTACCGCCACTCTTTCAGGATTATTAATTCTTGTGATGACATGAAAATCAAGCATCAAAACGATTTAGCATGTGGAATGAAAATCAGGTCATTCTGGTACAATTTAGGTATCCTAGCAACAACACATTGGGGACAGAGGGACAGAGGGAGAGAGAGCACAAGGCTACAGGGAAGAGAGAGAGATTACTGACATATATTTATAACATGAATAACCAGATAGAGAGGGAGGAGCTCAGTGTGTCATGATGTTAAGCCACCAATGCTGCCTAATGACAGCAGATTGATTATACTGATTACTGCATCGATTAGTTATAAGCTTTGTTAAAAAGGAAAGTCTTTAGTCTACTCTTGAACATAGAGATGGTGTCTGTCTCACGAACCAATCAGGGAGCTGATTCCACAATAAAGGAGCTTGATAACTGAAGCTCCGCCCCCCTGTCTGCTCTTGGACATTTTTGGAACCACGAGCAGGCCAGCGTTTTGGGACCGCAGGGTCCTAGTGGGGCAATACGGGATAATCATCTCTGTAAGGTAAGGAGGGGCCTGGCTGTTGAGGGCTTTAAAAGTGAGTAGAAGGATTTTATATTCAATTTGTTCTCTAACAGGAAGCCAATGCAGAGACGCCAGAACAGGGGAAATGTGTTCTCTCAGTCTGGTTCCTGTCAGCCGGACAGTAAGGAGTTGCAGTAGTCCAGTCTGGAAGTCACCAAAGCATGGACTATTCTTTCTGCATCTTTTCGGGTTAGTAGGTGCCTGACCTTTGAAATATTCCGAAGGTGAAAGAACGCAGCCCTTGAAACGTGCTTTATCTGGGACTGAAAGGACAGGTCCTGATCAAAGATTACCCCCAGATTCTTGGACGTGGTGCTGGTGGACACTGAGACGCCATCTAGTTCAACTACAACACTAGAACAAACATTTCTGAGATGCTTTGGCCCAAGAACCAGAACCTCAGTTTTATTTAGGTTTAATAACAGAAAGTTCTCGGTCATCCAGGAGTTAATGTCCTGAAGGCACGTCTGAAGTCTTCGATCTCGGGGGTGGCTGAGGCTCAGTTGGTAGAGTGGGTCGTCCAGTGATCAGAGGGTCGGTGGTTCAAATCCCACCTCTGACCGTCTGTGTGTCCTTGGGCAAGACGCTGAACCCCGGTGGGTCTGGCAGCTCCTTGCATGGCAGCAGTTGCCCACTGGAGGGTGAATGTGTGTGTGAATGGGTGAATGTAAAGCGCTTTGAGCACCGCAAAGGTGGGGAAAGTGGTTTAAAATGTATGTTCAGTTTTTTTTTTAGTACACCGACAGTAAAAATACAGACGCACAAGTTCAGATGTTCTCTGTTGGACCCTGACCAAAGTAAAGGAAGTCATTGTGAACACTAATCCTGGTCCGCTACCGGTGCCACGCCGCCTCCTCGTATCATACAGAACTCTGGAGAAACGTCTGCTGCTCCTACAGTGGCAACGGCGGGCCAAAGCCAAAGAAAACGGGACACTGGAAAGGGGAGCGTCCTGTAGGGCTCTACATTACAAACCATTTAGGCTTTAAAAAAGCTGATTATGACAGAAATATAATCCAGTCAGAACATTAAATAAATACTATTATCTACAACGAACCATTCAGAATTGTATAAAGAAAAGAAAAGCCAATTCTGATGCCTCAACAGTTCATAAATTACAAAATAGCAGGAAATTAAATTTTGAATGTAGCGCATTCTCTGAAGCATCCTACTTTGATATTAGCTCACACTGTACTACAATATCACCTTAGAACATCACCATAGCAACACAACAGCAGCACAAATGATCGATTACAAAATAAGAAATGCAAATTCCAATTTGTAGAATAATTATGTCTATTATTTGTAACATAATGTGAATAATAATAATAAAAGTTCATTTGAGATAATTATAACCTCCCTGTTTTTTTAACTACTGCTTAACCACGTTAGAAAAAGCTGCTGCACGTTAACCAGGGTTAAAGCCGATAGGGCAGCACGAATAGCAGGACAAACGGTGCAGGTGGAGACACAACACGGGGAAGGTGCTGCACAGGTGATTAGGGTCACGGAGCCAGTCTTCCTGATCAGTTTGTTCAGTTTGTTGGTGTCGCTCGCAACAACAGGCAAAAATGTTTTTATAATGAAATTAATTAAAAAATAAGCAAGTATATAACTGTGTAACGTTGTGTTCAACTAGAAACAGTTCGAAATGTATTACAGTGCATATGTACTGAAATAAATCTCCAGCAGGGGGCGCGAGCAATAAAGAAAACAGAACTCCGACGTGAAATAATATACAGAAGAAGAAGCTTCTGAAAAGTACTGCGAAAATAAGTACTGCGTTTTGAGTTTTTATGCAATTAGCTACAGTACTTGTAGCTAGTTTGGTGGTTTTCGTTGAACAGTCGCCTCAGCCCCGTCTTCATCGCCCTGCTAGCATTGGCTAATGCTCTTCGAGTGGGACTAGCTTGCTAACTAGCTAGCGACCAGCGGCTAGGCTAACCGCAGTTAGCACATCTTCAGCACGGATCAAAACGATGGACTCCGATGCGTTTCCGGCCTCAGCCGAAGGTTTGTCCTCGGAACCAAGAATCAATAAACACGATTGTGTTCTGCCTCTGAGTCCGCGGAGGCTGAGCGGAGCGATACTGTGCTGCTTGGTTTTACGGTCCTTTGCAAACAGCCTGTCAGGCCTGCTGTCGTGTTATTTTTATGTGTAATTTTAAGGCGATGCATCCTCGAAGGAGAGAAAACTTCGTTTGTTGTTATTGGACGAGCGTCTCATGTTTGCAGCAGCAAGGCTGCGTTCAAGACACGCCGCCGTTCTTCTCTGCTAAAAACGCGAGATGTGTAAAATACACAATGTCCTATCGGACTATTAGACGCGAGCAGCAACCGCATCGGGGAATTTGTGTTCTGAACCTTTGAATTAAATTAAATAACTATTCAAATGTATTATTGTACGAAAATTGTCAGTATAACTGATTTGATGCAGTAATTTATTCAGTATTTGGTAAACACAATTCATCTGACTAGTTTTATGAAGCTAATTTTAAAGATCTTCCAGGTGTGGTCAGAGTACTCTGTTTTCCAGGTGTGGTCAGAGTACTCTCGTGTTTTCCAGGTGTGGTCAGAGTACTCTCATGTTTTCCAGGTGTGGTCAGAGTACTCTGTTTTCCAGGTGTGGTCAGAGTACTCTGTTTTCCAGGTGTGGTCAGAGTACTCATGTTTTCCAGGTGTGGTCAGAGTACTCATGTTTCCCAGGTGTGGTCAGAGTACTCATGTTTTCCAGGTGTGGTCAGAGTACTCATGTTTTCCAGGTGTGGTCAGAGTACTCTCATGTTTTCCAGGTGTGGTCAGAGTACTCATGTTTTCCAGGTGTGGTCAGAGTACTCTCATGTTTTCCAGGTGTGGTCAGAGTACTCTCATGTTTCCCAGGTGTGGTCAGAGTACTCTCATGTTTCCCAGGTGTGGTCAGAGTACTCTCATGTTTCCCAGGTGTGGTCAGAGTACTCTCATGTTTCCCAGGTGTGGTCAGAGTACTCTCATGTTTCCCAGGTGTGGTCAGAGTACTCTCATGTTTTCCAGGTGGCACCTTACCTCTGGCGTCGCTACGACTCCTGGTCCCGCCCCTGCAGCTCCTGTCGGCGTCCATGTGGCAGGTGGTGAGGAGACGAGACGTGATGAAGTACTGGCGAGTAGCGGAACACGTCTCCTTGGTGCTGGACGTGGTTCCGGAGCTGCTCGTGTACGAGCACAGGACGCAGCTGAGCCTGGGACTAAGAGCCAGGGTGGGGACCCGTCGCCCTCGGAGACGAGACGGCTATTGATGCTTGATGACGCGTATCCCCCCCCCCCCCCTCTCTCTCTATCAGTACATTCTTGAGCTGTGCAGAAGTGAAGAGCTCATCCAACCTGATTTCATCTTGTCTCACCTGGAGAAGATCAAAGCTCCGTGCCCCGCCCCGATGGAGGTGAGGGTCAGAAGTCTGGCGTCTCTGGTTTCGTTCCGTAGGACGCGTGACGTGTCGCGTCTTTCCACGCTGCAGACGAGCCGACGGGCGGAGGAAGGACCGTTTCGTTTTCCTCAGCTGATCCACGCGTTGCTCAAAGACCCCGAGGAGAGACGAGACTTCTTCACCGTGAGTCGCTCGTCCTCTTCATTCGTCTCTCAGCTGCACTTTGGAAGTATTACGGAGCGCACGGAAACATGAGAACATTATGATATATATATGTATACTACTAAAAGCTTCATATACTGAACGTGATTGCAGCACGTTTGAGTATTTCCTGGTGTACTATCCTGCTTGTTTCTTGAAGGACGTCTTCCCTGCTGAGTACGGGCCTCAGTACGACAGCGACCTGCAGACGCTTTTCTCCGAGTTCCTCTCTCGGCTGGCTCGGCTGCTGCCCGTTCCTGAACTTGAGCAGGTTAGAATACGGATACCTTCCATGTTCTTTGTACTTTGCTGAGGAGATGCTGCAAGAATTCTAGTCGCAGAGTAAGACGGTTGGATGGAGCCGTACGACCCTGACCCTGACCCGGGACGGTTCCGGGTCACGGTTAGTTTGCGCACTGGCCTGTAGGAGGCCATGGTTGTGATTCAAAGCAAATTAGTCACAAAGTGGTCGGGTAGCATTCGCTAGTAGATGCTATTTGGGATGCTGTGTAATTTGACCCCCCCCCCCCCCCCAGACCATTTCCTGGCTTGGAGCTGAATGTCCCGCCTTGGACGGCTGCATGCGTTCGGTCTCTGAGCCGACGGACCTGAGAGCTTTGCTCCAGCACCACAAACAGCTCGGTCACCTGGAGCAGCACGGTGAGCCCCCCCCCCCCCCCCCCCCCCCGGCACGGCCGCGGTGTCTGACCCTCCATATGAAGGACTCTGTTCTGTTCCTCTGCAGTTCCACCGTCCACCATGGGCGACAGGATCCTCTCGTCCCTGTCCGCGGTCTGTCCCAGCAAAGCGTCACCGAGCAGAGCGCTCGTCCTCTCGGGTCCCCTGCGAGGCGACGGCGACGGCGCCGAAGTAATCACGGTGACGGATTGTGCAGAGGTGGAGTTAGACGCGAGCGCCGGCATCGAGGCGGTGACGGGAGAACGCGGCTGTGAGGTAACGGCTGTGGAGGAAGCGCTCCACAGCGGAGAGGAACCCGCCCCACACGGAACCTCTCCGGGTCGTCACGACTGCCCCGAGTGCAAGAAGAAATGTAAGTTTGCCTCTTCGCTAACCGCCCACAAGGTCGTGCACACCGGCGAGCGCCCCCACCGCTGCAGCGACTGCGGCCGCTGCTTCTCCTTCCGCCAGTCCCTCGACAGGCACCGACGCACACACGGCACCCGACGCAGACACGCCTGCAGCGCCTGCAGCGCCTGCAGCGTCTGCAGCGTCTGCAGCGAGGGCTTCCGGGCCCCGGCGGCGCGCACACGGCACAAGCAGACGCACGCGGGAGGCGGCGGCTACGCATGTCCCCAGTGCGGGAAGACATTTAGCCGGGAGCACGCGCTAGCGAGGCACCTGAAAGGTCACACTGGGGGTCACAGTGCAGACGAGCGCGCGGAGAGTCCCGAGCGAGGGCAGCAGGTTCCAGGTTTCAGCGACGCTCCGGAACCCAACAGCTGGGTGGAGGTCGATCTGGATAACGAGAGCAGCGAGCCCCCCCGAGCCGTGTCCCCGGTGAAGGTCCGCACAAGCGGGCGGAGACCCAAACCCACCATGAAGATCCAGGTGATACACTTACAGAAGAACATGGCAGCCAAGAGAAGGCAGGAAGTCAGCAGAGCAAAGGCGGAGCCTCTGAGCTGGTAAACGTCTCCCGTTACGCCGCAGTGAGGGACGCCGAGCGGCCGCGCCTGACGCCTACTCTCTCTCACAGGGCAGAGCACGCCTACGGCTCATCCAGGGACGCCTCAAAGCCGAGCGACAAAAGTGAGTGAGCCCCCCCGCCGCTGTCTGAGCGCGTTTTAGCGCTCTCCAAGCTGTGATTGTTATTTCTGCTTTCCCTTGAGGCTCTGCAGCTCTGGACCCGTCGGCTGATTTCTCCTGCCCCGAGCGGGTCCAGCGGCGCACGGAGAGGCTCCGCCCTGGGGAGCTCCGGGGAGGACGCTTCAGCTGCTCAGACTGCGAGAAGAGCTTTAAGTTCCAGTCCTTACTCAAAGCGCACCGACGCATCCACACGGGAGAGCAGCCCTTCCTGTGCGCTCAGTGCGGACGGAGGTTCTCCTTCAAACAGTCCTTGGAGAGACACGCGCAGACGCACAAGTCCGGGCGCAGGTACGAGTGCCTCATCTGCGGAGAGTTCTTCAAGTCCCCGGCGGCGCAGAGGCAGCACGAGAGCAGCCACATGGAGGACGGCGACTACTTGTGCTCCGAGTGCGGTCGCTCGTTCACCTGGAAGTCTGCCCTGGTGAGGCACCTGAAGACGCTCTGCAGACACGACACGGAGCCGTCCCTCAAGTGTCCCCGCTGCGACCTGCGCTTCAGCGGCGCCAGCGACCTGGACGAGCACCTCCAGACGCACGGAGAGGAGCGAGCGCACGCCTGCAGCTGCGGGAAGAGCTTTGCCTACCGGGCGGCGCTCGCCGCACACCAGCGCACCCACCAGAAGGAGCGGCCGCACGCGTGTGCACAGTGCGGGAAAGGATTCCTCTACAGGGGGGGCCTGCTGAGCCACATGAAGGTCCACTCCGAGGACACGCCCTTCACGTGCTCCTTCTGCGGAAAGAGCTTCAAGAGGGAGCGCAGCATGAAGAAGCACGAGCGCTTCCACACGCGGGAGAACGTCTTCGGCTGCTCGCAGTGCGACAAGAGCTTCGTGTACAAGGCGACGCTGGTCAGGCACGAGCTGACCCACTCGGGGGAGAGACCGTACCTCTGCTCGGACTGCGGGAAGGGCTTCTTCTCCCACGCCGAACTTCTGAAGCACGAGCGTTTCCACACCGGCCACAAGCCCTTCCAGTGCCCCCACTGCGACAAGAAGTTCACCCAGTCCTGCTACCTGACGCTCCACCTGCGCTACCACTCCGGCGTCCGGCCGTACGCCTGCGCCGAGTGCGACAAGAGCTTCCTCAGCGCCAACCGGCTGAAACGGCACCAGAGGACCCACTCCGGAGAGAAGCCGTACGCGTGCGGGGCCTGCGGGAAGGGATTCAGGCAGTCGTACAATCTGAAGATGCATCAACGGACGCATGCCAGCAAGATAACGTAGTCCCTGCTGAATCACAATCAGATGAGGATTAAACCTGCATTCATTCGTTCATTCATTCATTCATTCATTCGTGTGTTTGCATTGAATCCAGAACAGAATCGAGTACTGTCGTTTCAAATAAAGCACACAAAGGAACAAGCTCTTCTTCCCTTTCTTACCTCACGGTCCTGTCGGATAATAAACAGACGGAGGGGGTCTATAAAACCACTTTATTATCGGGTCAATGCTCAAACATTTTACACTCATTTCAGACAGCAACAGCATCGCTGCTGGAAACGGGCTCAGTTTAATCACCGGGGTAACCGATAAATGCTGATTACGCCGAGAGGAGCCCCGAAAAAGAGCGCACATCTAAAGCTGGCGTCTGATGAGACTACGGGTCGGCTCAAGCAGCAGCAGCAGCGCCTGGGCCCACCTACAGCGCTACATGCGGCGCCTGGGCCCGCCTACACCGCTACGTGCAGCGTGATGGGGCAGTGGTCGCTTCCCATCGCCTTGTTGCGGATCTTGCTGTCGCACAGGCCCGGCAGCAGACTGCTGGACAGCACAAAGTAATCCAGCCTCCAGCCGACGTTCTTGCTGCGGGAGTTCATCATGTAGGTCCAGAAGGAGTAGGCGTGGGCCTGCTCGGGGTAGAGCTCACGGAAGCTGTCGACAAACCCCGCCTCCAGCAGCTGGCCGAAGCCCTCGCGCTCCTCGGGGGTGAAGCCTGCACTTTTCTTGTTCCCCTTGGGATTCTTCAAGTCGATCTCCTTGTGTGCGACATTCAGGTCGCCACACAGCACCAAGGGCTTCTGCATGTCCAGCTCGCTGAGGTACGCCCGGAAGTCCGCGTCCCAGGCTTTGCGGTAGTCGAGGCGCACGAGGCCCCTGCCGGCGTTGGGCACGTAGCTGGTCACCAGGTAGAAGCTGGGGAACTCGGCGGTGATGGCGCGGCCCTCCTTGTCGTGCTCTTCTTTGCCTGGCGCGTCGATAAACGGCAGTTAACAAGTGAATGCAGCGACTCGAGACACAAACGACTGGAACGACCGCTGAAGACTCGAAGCTCCTCCAAAGGGCCTAAACACAGGAAGTACGCGTTCTCCTCGTATTTCATTAAGCCCTAACTGGGAACAAATCACCCAAGAATCTCGAGTCGGTGCCGCTTCCAGCGCCGTTCAGCTGCGAGAGAAGACGACTCACCGATGCCGTAGGTGACTTTGAGGGGTTCCGTTTTGCAGAGCATGGCCACGCCGCTGTAGCCCTCCTTGTCCTCTGACCCGGCCCAGTACTTGTACGGGTACTCGGGCATTGAAGTGATGTCAGCAGGCAGCAATTTCTCAGAACACTTTGTCTCTTGCAGGCACAAAACATCCGGGTCCTCGTCACGCACCCACTGAAAAGGCACCGGTGTGAACATGGATCCAGGCTGCTTCACCCGCCGGGCTGCAGCATACTCACGTCCAGGCCCTTCTTCTTGACCCAGGCCCTCAGCCCGTCCACGTTCCACGAGGTGATCTTCATGTTGGCCTCGCGTCCGTCTTTGCTCGTCACTTTGTCGGGAGGATCTTCGTACAGAATCGGGGCTTCGGGTTCCTTCGCCTTCTTCGCTTTCTTTGCAGAAGCTGTGAGGTTGAAGAAAATAGAACGGTACACATTTAGGATTATTTACCGTGTATATAACGGTACACATTTAGGATTGTTTACCGTGTATATAACGGTACACATTTAGGATTGTTTACCGCGTATATAACGGTACACATTTAGGATTGTTTACCGTTTATATAACGGTACACATTTAGGATTGTTTACCGTGTATATAACGGTACACATTTAGGATTGTTTACAGTGTATATAACGGTACACATTTAGGATTGTTTACCGTGTATATAACGGTACACATTTAGGATTGTTTACCGTGTATATAACGGTACACATTTAGGATTGTTTACCGTGTATATAACGGTACACATTTAGGATTGTTTACCGTGTATATAACGGTACACATTTAGGATTATTTACCGTGTATATAACGGTACACATTTAGGATTGTTTACCGTGTATATAACGGTACACATTTAGGATTGTTTACCGTGTATAGAACGGTACACATTTAGGATTGTTTACCGTGTATATAACGGTACACATTTAGGATTGTTTACCGTGTATATAACGGTACACATTTAGGATTGTTTACCGTGTATATAACGGTACACATTTAGGATTGTTTACCGTGTATATAACGGTACACATTTAGGATTGTTTACCGTGTATATAACGGTACACATTTAGGATTGTTTACCGTGTATATAACGGTACACATTTAGGATTGTTTACCGTGTATAGAACGGTACACATTTAGGATTGTTTACCGTGTATATAACGGTACACATTTAGGATTGTTTACCGTGTATAGAACGGTACACATTTAGGATTGTTTACCGTGTATATAACGGTACACATTTAGGATTGTTTACCGTGTATATAACAGTACACATTTAGGATCGTTTACCGTGTATATAACGGTACACATTTAGGATTGTTTACCGTGTATAGAACGGTACACATTTAGGATTGTTTACCGTGTATATAACGGTACACATTTAGGATTGTTTACCGTGTATATAACGGTACACATTTAGGATTGTTTACCGTGTATAGAACGGTACACATTTAGGATTGTTTACCGTGTATATAACGGTACACATTTAGGATTGTTTACCGTGTATATAACGGTACACATTTAGGATTGTTTACCGTTTATATAACAGTACACATTTATGTTTAGGTACGAAGCAGTACCAGAGCCGGCATCGTTTTCCCCGTCTGCAGCCGCCTCCTCTGCTTTCTTGCCTCTCTTCATGTTTGCACAAGCGCCGACGGCAAACACACTTCGCAGACGCACAACACGCACACACAACAGAACACACGCCGCTGGAAAACAGAAACCAGAGGAATGAACAGAAACCAGTCAGAAAAGGGATTAAAGAATAAAACAAGAAACAGTGGATGCTTTTTAGAAGTACTCCTCTTAGACAGGATGTCTGACTGTACTTGTACTGTAATACATGCTACTATTTGACTCTACTTGTACTGCAATACATTCTATTGTGTGACTCTACTTGTACTGCAATACATTCTATTGTGTGACTGTACTTGTACTGTAATACATTCTATTTCATAAATATATTCATGATGATGACGAATATATTTATTAGATTAATCCTTGGTCAAATACAAAGTGATCTGCGTTTCATTATATTTTTCAAATATTATTTATTACATTATATATTTTTTACACAAACTAACATAGTTTGTGTAAATAATCCCAGATAAAGTGGATTTTTAGAATCCTGGATCATTTTCCCGTCGAAGGAAAATGACGACGTGCAGTCAAAGCAAGTGTTAACTCCGGATCAATGCGACCCACCGGACTGATCGGGTTCGGGTTCGGGTTCGGGCTCGGGTTCGGGTGCATGTTCAACACAGCGGAGGTAATGCTAAGCTATGCCGAGGCTAGCTTTCCTCTGACAAAGCACTGAATGAATGACAATTAACCAGCCAGCTACATTCAGCGTGCTGCGTGACGTCATTTCGTTCATTAACACATGCAAACGTTGACTAATCACAGCGCCATTTCAACAATCAATACATTTCAGGCAAAGGAGATGCAAATGTTCTTACTCGCACGCGCACAGGATGCAAAACAACAGTCGGTCCTTCTTCACGAACCCTCCGGAGCTAACGCAGCTAGCCGCGTGCTCGCGGTGCGTCGGGCTGAATGCGTTCCTGGTTTAAATATATATAAACGCCACCTTAAACCTATCCTATTATGTTTTCATTTCCTATACGGTCTAGATACAAGATACTGCTAATATAATACATAAAAAAGTATATCTAAGTTAAAATACTGTTCGCACAAAGCCTTTTTCAGTCAGGCTAAATGTACAGCTGCCTATGTGCAGGACCCGTAAGACCCCGCAGGACCCCGCCTGTTGGAAATGAGCTGCTAGAATCAGCAGTTTGTATTAACGAGGTTTACTGAAGGATAAGAAAAGGTAGATATAAATGCGTTATTACTAAAGTCAGCATCGAGCGGTTGTTTTATTTCCCAGCGGAAGGATGGTCGTCGGTTCGATTCCCTGCTTTGGGCTCGGTTCTTTTCTGTTTGTGTTGCTGGTGTTCGTAGCTCCACACCTGGGTCACGTGACACCCGGGCCAGTTCCATTGAGTGCTTTTAAAAGCAGGATAAAAGCATTTCTGAGTGCTCAAACAGCAAAGGTCTCCCCAGAATCACACAAATCTCTAACTAACGCGGAACTTGTCTTTGCTTCTAAGAGAGACTAAAGAGATCAAAGGAAAATGTACTTCTACAATGTTTGGTGCAGAAACACAAATCCATTTCCTGTTTCTTTACTGTTTCCATGCGTGGTTTGCAGCCGTCATGCCGGTGGTCATCGGCTTTGAGGGCAGTGCCAATAAGATCGGGATCGGGATCATCCGGGACGGTGAAGTCCTGTCCAACCCCCGCCGGACATACATTACCCCCCCTGGTCAGGGTAAGCCACACGAACGCACTGACCGTCCGTCACGGGCAGTGAACACATGATGTCACCCGTCAGGCTTCATGCCGAGCGACACCGCCAGACACCACCGTGCTGTCGTACTGACCGTCCTCCAGGAGGCGCTGCAGCAAGCAGGGCTGGAGCCTGCAGACGTCGACTGTGTGGCCTACACCAAAGGTAACATCAGAGCCCCAAGCGCCACCTTGTGGTGAAAAGGATAGCAGGACCAGGAGTCCAAGCGGTGACCGAGCAGGATCTGATCAGGATCCGGGTACGGATCTCTGACCGGGATCCGGGTACGGGTCTCTGACCGGGATCCGGGTACGGGTCTCTGATCGGGATCCGGGTACGGGTCTCTGATCGGGATCCGGGTACGGGTCTCTGATCGGGATCCGGGTACGGGTCTCTGATCGGGATCCGGGTACGGATCTCTGACCGGGATCCGGGTACGGATCTCTGATCGGGATCCGGGTACGGGTCTCTGATCGGGATCCGGGTACGGATCTCTGATCGGGATCCGGGTACGGGTCTCTGATCGGGATCCGGGTATGGATCTCTGACGTTCCTTTTCTTGCACTTCACACATTTTGCTCTCTCTCAGGATTTGGCCCAATAATTTGTTCCAAAGGTTCTTCACACATTTATGAAATTATTTAATGAAAGTCAGAATTGTATACGGCACAACGGTTTTTTCAAGGGTCAATCTCGTCGTATTTATTATCGTGTTTATTATCGTATTTATTATCGTGTTTATTATCGTATTATTATCGTATTTATTATTGTATTTATTATTGTGTTTATTATCGTATTATTATTGTGTTTATTATCGTATTTATTATCGTATTTATTATCGTTTTATTATCGTCTTTATTATTGTATTTATTATTGTATTTATTGTCGTGTTTATTACCGTATTTATTATCGTGTTATCGCGTTTATTACCGTGTTTATTACCGTGTTTATTGGCATGTTTATTACCATGTTTATTACCGTGATTATTATCGTGTTCATTATGTTATTTATTATCGTGTTTATTATCGTGTTTATTACCGTGTTTATTATCGTATTTTTTATCGTGTTTATTATCTTATTTATTATCGTGTTTATTATCGTGTTTATTATCGTGTTTATCATCGTATTTATTATCGTGTTTATTATCTTATTTATTACCGTGTTTATTACCGTGTTTATTATCGTGTTTATTACCGTGTTTATTACCGTGTTTATTACCGTGATTATTATCGTGTTTATTAGCGTGTTTATTATCGTGTTTATTATCGTATTTATTATCGTGTTATCTTATTTATTATCGTGTTTATTATCGTGTTTATTATCGTGTTTATCATCGTATTTATTATCGTGTTTATTATCTTATTTATTATCGTGTTTATTACCGTGTTTATTAGCGTGTTTATTATCGTGTTTATTACCGTGTTTATTATCGTGTTTATTATCAGACGAGATCCGTTCTCTCAGAATAATGAACAATCATTAGAGCTCGTGTTCTTCCCATCCTCCAACGAGGATTTGGCTCTTTCCCGAATCGTTTCTCCCCCCCCCTCAGGTCCTGGCATGGGGGCCCCCTTGGTGACCACGGCTCTGGTGGCTCGTACCATCGCTCAGCTTTGGGGGAAGCCGCTCGTTGGTGTCAACCACTGTATCGGACACATTGAGATGGGTCGACTGATCACGAAGTCCCACAACCCCACAGTGCTGTACGTCAGTGGAGGGAACACACAGGTGTGTGTGGGTGTGTGTGTGTGTGTGTGTGTGTGTGTGCGTGTGTGTGTGTGTGTGTGTGTGTGTGCGTGCGTGCCTTCCCTTATCCTTGACTTCCTGTTCAGGTCATCGCCTACTCAGAGCGCCGCTACAGAATATTTGGGGAGACCATCGACATCGCGGTCGGGAACTGTTTGGATCGGTTCGCTCGTGTGCTAAAGGTGCCCCCCCCCCCCCCTCTTTGATCCAGGTGGTCCGTGCGCGTTAAGACTTTGTGTGAAACCGTTCCTCCACTCAGATTTCCAACGACCCCAGTCCGGGCTACAACATCGAGCAGATGGCGAAAAAGTGAGATCCGCCGAGCACCTCCTCAGAACAGCTTGTCCAGGACTATTCACTGACTCCGCCCCCGTTGCTCCTCCTCCTTGCTGCTAGAGGGAGTCTGTTCGTGGAGCTTCCGTATACGGTGAAAGGAATGGACGTGTCCTTCTCTGGGATTTCCTCCTACGTCGAGGTGGGCGGAGCCATTAATCAGCAGTAGACGGCAGACTAATGATGATTTATGGTTCAATCGTTGGTGTTTTATCATTCAAACGTATTTCTTCACAGGACGTTTGTCATAAGATGCTGAGCGCTGGTCAGTGTGCAGCAGAGGATCTGTGTTTCTCCCTGCAGGTACGAACAACAGGTCAGCTGCTGGTCTGTTCTGAGATCAGCACAAAGCCCCCCCCCCACAGGGACTTGACTTTGATCTTATATCATCTCCTAACTTGTCCATCTTACGCTCACGCATGATGAAGAGGACGATGCTTGTGATGTGTGCAGGAGACCCTGTTCTCGATGCTGGTGGAGATAACGGAGCGGGCCATGGCTCACTGCGGCTCCCAGGAGGCGCTCATCGTGGGCGGAGTCGGCTGTGAGTCACACTTTCAGGGCGTGTCCCCGTTCTAGTAGCTGCTGTTTGAAGGGCCTCCATCAAACAGACTCTTCTGTTGAATCAGTTTCTACACGTCCTCCATTAAGTCATGAAAAACGTTTTCCCACGAGGACACGGGCGGTGCGGCGCTGATGGAGAAGTGAGCGGGACAGCAGTTCATTCAGTGTCGGAATTTAAAAGTATTTAGGCGATAAAACCGAAAGCGACAAAAAGAAGTTTCTCGGGTTCAGGATGCGCCGTCTAAACACCCGAGCGGATCTTTAGTGTTGCTGAACGTGGCCTGTGCCGCTACGGGCACCAGGTAAGCCCTCCCGAGAGGACTCGGTCTGATCCAGCAGGGCACGTGACCTCCTGACCCCTCTGCAGGTAATCTGCGTCTGCAGGAGATGATGGGGGTGATGTGTGAGGAGCGGGGAGCCCGGCTGTTCGCCACAGATGAACGGTAAAGCTGCCTGGAGCCGTCTCCGGTCTGTTTCCGTGGTTACTTCAATTTGTGCGTACTTTGTTGAAAACGCTTCTCGTTTTATTCGAATGAAAGTATTAGTGGATGCTGACGTGAAATGTTTGTGACACTGAAGTGATGCGTGTGTGTGTGAGATGACCGGCTGAATACGGAGGCCCGGTCCAGATCAGCGGTCCCTTTGTGCCTCAGGTTCTGCATCGACAACGGAGCGATGATCGCCCAGGCCGGCTGGGAGATGTTCCGGTCCGGTCAGGTGACGGCGCTGCAAGACTCGTGGATTACGCAAAGGTACACCTCAAACGGTGTGTCAGCGCGACCCAGCGGGGTCACGCTCAGGGTCACGCTCAGGGTCCACTCGGGTCAGCAGGAACACGCCGACTGACAGAACATTTCTGCTGCAGGTACAGGACGGACGAGGTGGAGGTGACCTGGAGAGACTGACGGACAGACGCATGAAATGGTGAAATCCGTGAGCGCTTCCATGAGCAGCGCCCCCGGTGGACAGGCGGCTCCTTCGACGCTCGGTCTCCGGGTACGAAAGGCCCGCCGTAGCTCCTCCTCCTCTCTGACTGCTCTCCACGTTTACGACGGACTCAGGCCGCTCAGCAAACTGTTACCCATCATGCATTTGATGTTCAGCAAGTCACAGGAAATAAACTGGACCGAGAACTCATCACTTTTGTTCATTTATTACGCAATACTGTTCACGTACATTCCTCCTCGTTCTCCAGTGTAAATTCTTTAATTCAATAAATGTTCTTCTCAAGATCAACACAAACACGGTGAGACCCCTTCCTCTGACTTCTGGTCGACCTTCGATCAGGAAACCAGCACTAAACGTTGACGGGGGAGGGGCAGGTTTTACTGTGCCTTTGCGACACCCCCCTGTAAACCGAAGAGAGATCAACAAGTCATCTGCATACATTAACGATAAACCCGAGCAGCGACGGGACAGACGCTCTGGCCGGGATCAAACGGGGACATTAAACTGCTCCTGAGGCTCCGCCCGCAAACAGGAATCGATCAGATGTTTTACACAAAGTGCTTGATTGACATCTCGCTTTACAGAGGACAAAAAGAAAAAGCCAACGGCAGCCTTTGTGGGGGATTCTTTTTCTTTTTACATTACAGCTCCTTGTTAAAAAGGGGCCCGACACGTGCAGGCTAAAAACGGACGAGGAAATGAAATCTAATTAAGGCAGGCTCTCCGTAAGGCGTTAAAAGGTCCACTGCTGTAAGATCCCAACGGAGTCAGTCCAAAGTGTCTCCGTGTGGCTTTGCGTGAAGACATCATCCTGAGTGCAGCGTGTGTCCATGTTTATATGCTTCCATGTGCATGTGGGTGTGTTGTGTATGCGGTTCTATATACTTTGGGGCCGTCACGCCGCTAGGCCGGGTGCTCCTGGCTGTCCTGGTACCAGACCACCTTTTTTGGAACTGCAAAACAGGAAGACAAAATGTCAAAGGCCGAAGTCCAGAACATACCAGCTGCGTGTCGCTACAGAATGACGGACATTTCCCCCCGAACGTTGCTGCTGGTCTCTTTTCTCCACACAACTGAGTTTAATATAGTTGGGGGGGGGGGGGGGCTTTCTGCAGAACTGGTAGGATGAAAATCACATGACCAACAGAAAACTCATCTCAGCACCAGAAACCTGACGAGGAAACAGGAGCGCTGCAGGAAACGGCCGAAAAACCAACAGCACGATATCGTCAGGCTTCACCGTGATACACGATACGCGTCTGCGTATTCTGATTTATCCTCTAATCACTCTATAAATGTTAAACTCAACACTTAAGCATAAAATGACGAGTACGATGGTTGAAGCAGACCCTTCTGTTGGATTGGAGATCTGCTTTTGACGTCTCGAGTATATCGATGTCCCGCCCCGCTCCACCACGACGCCCTTTAACCCTTAAGCGGCGTTAGGGTCCGAACGGACCCGTTTCAATGCAATCAACGCCATCAAACATTTTTTAATCGGAACAAGGCTTATAGTATGTGCTCATGGCGGCTATTGAACTTCTCCGACTTTAACCCAACGTACCTCTTTTCTGTTTGTTGCAGACGGCGTTCCATTCTGAGGATAAGAAGAGAAAACGCTGAGAAACACGAACAGAAACACGATTGGTCGGACGCCGCCCGGCAAGCGGCTCTCACCTCGACTGTGATAGTTTAACGCCTCCACTAAATGGCGACAAGTAAGGAGCAGCTTCCCGTTGCTTTGGTCCACCCCTGGGTGTGTGGCAGGAGTGACGGGGGCAGCGATCGGAGGAGGGGCTTCTTCGGGGGGCTGCGCCGTGAGAACCGTCTCCAGCCCCTGAGTGGCCGGGCCGGCCTCGCTGATGAAGCTGAGCCCCCACTGGTTCTGGAGCAGCATGCCGATGGCCGGACGCTCCTCCTCCAGCGCTCCGTTTGCTGCCCCCGCCTTCACCTTGGAGGCGTAGCTGACCGCAGGCTGCAGCTTGGCTGGGCTGTCTCGCACCGGAAAGGCAGGCGGGGGCTTGAGCGACGAGAGACTGTCCTCCACCCACCTGTCTTTGTGGGCGGTCTTTTGTGGACGCTCGCTCCCACGACCCTGATTTTCCCTGCGGGGGCCGCGGCCCTTGTGCGGTTGGCCCTTGCGCTCCTTTTCCCTGCGGAAGCTGAAGGTGTGCGTCTGGCCCGGAACGATCAGGTCGCCTTCGGGTGAATGCTGCCTGTCTTCCCGAGAGATGCAACCCCCCCCGCCCCCACAGTAGCTCGAGCCGGGAGACAAGCGGCGGTTGCGAATGTGTGGCTCGGGGTCGGTGGCTGACACGAGGGCTGCTGGGCCACAAAGGGCGTCGGACTCACACACAATGCTGCTGGCTTCCCATGTACCTGAAACAGGTGGAGACACGCTGATTAAGTACATCCAGCCTCAGGCCAGGAGAAACAGTCACAAGTCAAGAACATCTGGCTGTAGCGAGTCACATTTCACCAATAACGTCGGATCGTTAGGCTTTACCGAGTAAACAATCTCCAGGGAGGACTTCATCAGGACAACAGAGCAAAACTGGGTCGGTACAAGTACAAGCTGTTTATAGCAGAACGTTAAAGAACACAATAAATACAGCATCAACGATGAAAATTACTACGTTGCAGATCAACATTCACTAACGTAAACATTTAAACAGCCTCTTTCCAGTTGCAAATAGCCTTTACTATGTAGCAGTGTTCAGTATCATTCTGGAGTATTTCAGTTTAAACGTTCAATATCATTCAGGAGTATTTCAGTTTAAATGTTGAGTATCATTCTGGAGTATTCCGTTTAAATGTTGAGTATCATTCTGGAGTATTCAGTTTAAACATTCAGTATTATTCTGGAGTATTTCAGTTTAAATGTTGAGTATCATTCTGGATTATTTCAGTTTAAATGTTCAGTATCATTCTGGAGTATTCAGTTTAAATGTTGAGTATCATTCTGGAGTTTTTCAGTTTAAATGTTCAGTATCATTCTGGAGTTTTTCAGTTTAAATGTTGAGTATCATTCTGGAGTATTTCAGTTTAAATGTTGAGTATCATTCTGGAGTATTTCAGTTTAAATGTTCAGTATCATGCTGGAGTATTTCAGTTTAAATGTTCAGTATCATTCTGGAGTATTCAGTTTAAATGTTGAGTATCATTCTGGAGTTTTTCAGTTTAAATGTTCAGTATCATTCTGGAGTTTTTCAGTTTAAATGTTCAGTATCATTCTGGAGTTTTTCAGTTTAAATGTTGAGTATTATTCCGGAGTATTTCAGTTTAAATGTACAGTATCATGCTGGAGTATTTCAGTTTAAATGTTCAGTATCATTCTGGAGTATTTCAGTTTAAATGTTCAGTATATTTCTGGAGTATTTCAGTTTAAATGTTGAGTATCATGCTGGAGTATTTCAGTTTAAATGTTCAGTATATTTCTGGAGTATTTCAGTTTAAACGTTCAGTATCATTCTGGAGTATTTCAGTTTAAATGTTCAGTATATTTCTGGAGTATTTCAGTTTAAATGTTGAGTATCATGCTGGAGTATTTCAGTTTAAATGTTCAGTATATTTCTGGAGTATTTCAGTTTAAACGTTCAGTATCATTCTGGAGTATTTCAGTTTAAATGTTGAGTATCATGCTGGAGTATTTCAGTTTAAATGTTCAGTATCATTCTGGAGTTTTTCAGTTTAAATGTTCAGTATCATTCTGGAGTATTTCAGTTTAAATGTTCAGTATCATTCTGGAGTATTTCAGTTTAAATGTTCAGTATCATTCTGGAGTATTTCAGTTTAAACGTTCAGTATCATTCTGGAGTATTTCAGTTTAAATGTTGAGTATCATTCTGGAGTATTTCAGTTTAAACGTTCAGTATCATTCTGGAGTATTTCAGTTTAAATGTTGAGTATCATTCTGGAGTATTTCAGTTTAAATGTTCAGTATCATTCTGGAGTATTTCAGTTTAAACGTTCAGTATCATTCTGGAGTATTTCAGTTTAAACGTTCAGTATCATTCTGGAGTATTTCAGTTTAAATGTTGAGTATCATTCCGGAGTATTTCAGTTTAAATGTTGAGTATCATTCTGGAGTATTTCAGTGACCCTGAAGTCAGTAGCTAAATACATGCGAAACAGAGACGTCACAGAGATCCCGTGAGTCGCGTCTTTAATAAAGGATTATTAATCTAATATACGACATGAAGAGAAGAAAACACAAACAAAGGCAACGGCGGGGCCGCTTCAAAACGGTCCCGGGAACAGGACATCTGGGGAAAGCAGCCGAAAACCAGAACTCTAGCCGTCCAACAGCGCCATGCTAACGGCTAGCATCCGGCATTCGCTACGAGCCAGGACTGGCTTTAACATTTACTTCTTCATTTCAACCTGGCGATGCAGCGAGTTAAATTCACCAGGCGACCATTAACGTCCCACAATGTCTTAAAAAGGTGTCGTGGAAGGGGAGATTCTATTTTCACTTAACAATAATTAATAGCAAGCTAGCATGTTAGCCAAAGTAAAAGTTTCGTAATCGCCATTCAAAGCGGTGAAGAGGCTGCTATCGATACCGCTAGCATCGTGGCTAGCACCGCTAGCAGGGAACCAAACCCCACCGAGCGGACTGAAGGTGAACCCCGCGAGGCGACGTCGTCAGCTTTACCTGCTTTGATATGCATGTCTTCCTGCTCAACGGGCGGCGGAAGTTAAACCGTTTTACAACTTTTGTTTACAACGTTTCGATAACGACGTCTCGCTGGTTGAGGCTTGTGTGAGCACCCGGAAGCGACACGAGAATGTGGGTGGGACAGGAAGTCCGTCCAGACAAGCGGTCCGGCGGGAAACCTATAATAATAATAATAATGCGTTGGTTTTATAGAGCGCTTTACATTGTACATTATTCATTCACTCCGTACTTGGTGGTGGTGAAGCTACTATTGTAGCCACAGCTACCCCGGGGTAGATACAACTGCTCTGGGGCAGACACGGCTACCCCAGGGTAGATACAACTGCTCTGGGGCAGATACAGCTGCTCTGGGGCAGACACAGCTACCCCAGGGTAGATACAACTGCTCTGGGGCAGACACAGCTACCCCAGGGTAGATACAACTGCTCTGGGGCAGATACAGCTGCTCTGGGGCAGACACAGCTACCCCAGGGTAGATACAACTGCTCTGGGGCAGACACAGCTACCCCAGGGTAGATACAACTGCTCTGGGGCAGATACAGCTGCTCTGGGGCAGACACAGCTACCCCAGGGTAGATACAACTGCTCTGGGGCAGATACAGCTGCTCTGGGGCAGATACAGCTGCTCTGGGGTAGATACAGCTGCCCCGGGGTAGATACAGTTGATGTCGGACAGTGCGGTGGATTTCTTGAATCTTTTCCCGTGCTGGGTGCAGATATTCCAGATGAATGGCTGCTCTCCTGCGTGCGCTTTGAGGTGCGCTTTGAGGTGCGCTTTGAGGTGCGCTTTGAGGTGTGCTTTGAGGTGCGCTTTGAGGTGCGCTTTGAGGTGCGCTTTGAGGTGTGCTTTGAGGTGCGCTTTGAGGTGTGCTTTGAGGTGTGCTTTGAGGTGCGCTTTGAGGTGCGCTTTGAGGTGCGCTTTGAGGTGCGCTTTGAGGTGTGCTTTGAGGTGCGCTTTGAGGTGCGCTTTGAGGTGCGCTTTGAGGTGCGCTTTGAGGTGCGCTTTGAGGTGCTCGCGCTGCGCTCGCTTGCTTTTGAACTTCTTTGGGCACTGTGGGCAGCTGAAAGGCTTCAGGTCGCTGTGGCTGCGCTGGTGCCTCGCCAGCGCTCCGCGTGTGAGGAACGCCTTGCTGCAGGTGCACCGGTCCGGCCTCTCACCTGTGTGGGTCCGGCCCGGCTGGATGTCTCCTCACACACGGAGCATTTGTATCGACACACGGCCACACGTCTCTGCCGGTGCTTCAGCCGCTCCAGGACGCTACTGAAGTTCTCCCCACATTTCTGGTATTTGTATTGGCCGTCCACTTTCTCCAGCGTCTCCTCTGCTACAAATACCTCCGTGGTAAAGTCGAGGGTCGGGTTACAGATCTGGCTGCAGCTTCAGCAGCCCCGCCTGCAGTGTGAGCAGAGGAAGGGCCGTACTGTACCGTACTGCAATACATGCTACTGTGTCCCTGTACTTGTACTGTAATACATGCTACTGTGTGACTGTACTTGTACTGTAATACATGCTACTGTGTGACTGTACTTGTACTGTAATACATGCTACTGTGTGACTGTACTTGTACTGTAATACATGCTACTGTGTGACTGTACTTGTACTGTAATACATGCTACTGTTTGACTGTACCGTACTGCAATACATGCTACTGTGTCCCTGTACTTGTACTGTAATACATACTACTGTGTGACTGTACTTGTACTGTAATACATGCTACTGTGTGACTGTATTTGTACTGTAATACATGCTACTGTGTGACTGTATTTTTACTGTAATACATGCTACTGTGTGACTGTATTTGTACTGTAATACATGCTACTGTGTGACTGTACTTGTACTGTAATACATGCTACTGTGTGACTGTACTTGTACTGTAATACATTCTACTGTGTGACTGTACTTGTACTGTAATACATGCTACTGTGTGACTGTATTTGTACTGTAATACATGCTACTGTGTGACTGTATTTGTACTGTAATACATGCTACTGTGTGACTGTATTTGTACTGTAATGCATACTACTGTGTGACTGTACTTGTACTGTAATACATGCTACTGTGTGACTGTATTTGTACTGTAATACATGCTACTGTGTGACTGTACTTGTACTGTAATACATGCTACTGTGACTGTACCATACTGTAATACATGCTACTGTGTGACTGTACTTGTACTGTAATACATGCTACTGTGTGACTGTACCATACTGTAATACATGCTACTGTGTGACTGTACTTGTACTGTAATACATGCTACTGTGTGACTGTATTTGTACTGTAATACATGCTACTGTGTGACTGTATTTGTACTGTAATACATGCTACTGTGTGACTGTATTTGTACTGTAATGCATACTACTGTGTGACTGTACTTGTACTGTAATACATGTTACTGTGTGACTGTACTTGTACTGTAATACATGCTACTGTGACTGTACCTGTACTGTAATACATGCTACTGTGTGACTGTACTTGTACTGTAATACATGCTACTGTGTGACTGTACCATACTGTAATACATGCTACTGTGTGACTGTACTTGTACTGTAATACATGCTACTGTGTGACTGTATTTGTACTGTAATACATGCTACTGTGTGACTGTATTTGTACTGTAATACATGCTACTGTGTGACTGTATTTGTACTGTAATGCATACTACTGTGTGACTGTACTTGTACTGTAATACATGCTACTGTGTGACTGTATTTGTACTGTAATACATGCTACTGTGTGACTGTATTTGTACTGTAATACATGCTACTGTGTGACTGTATTTGTACTGTAATGCATGCTACTGTGTGACTGTACTTGTACTGTAATACATGCTACTGTGTGACTGTATTTGTACTGTAATACATGCTACTGTGTGACTGTATTTGTACTGTAATACATGCTACTGTGTGACTGTATTTGTACTGTAATGCATACTACTGTGTGACTGTACTTGTACTGTAATACATGCTACTGTGTGACTGTATTTGTACTGTAATACATGCTACTGTGTGACTGTACTTGTACTGTAGTACATACTACTGTGTGACTGTATTTGTACTGTAATACATGCTACTGTGTGACTGTATTTGTACTGTAATACATTCTACTGTGTGACTGTACTTGTACTGTAATACATGCTACTGTGTGACTGTATTTGTACTGTAATACGTGCTACTGTGTGACTGTATTTGTACTGTAATACATGCTACTGTGTGACTGTATTTGTACTGTAATACATGCTCCCCCGACATTCACTAAATCATGAAGGAAATCTCATTTTGCTTGTCCACAAACGGAAGTTGGATAAAAGGAAGTACTTACAAATACATTGCTTACGGTGCAGTGTGATGGACAAAGTAACGGTTGATAGTAGTTGTAGTTTTAGTCTCTAAAGTGCTTCTCGAGTGTCGTTTGGCATTGACCGAAGCCCGCAGGCTGCAGATACTAGCAGTGTGTACTCGTGTTTATATAACGACAGTGACCTGTCAGAGAGATAAAGAGTTTTATTTTGATCACTTTTCACGCACAGACTCTGAAGCATCCGAACAGGAACGCCGTCCTCACTCAGGCCTGGAGATACAGGGTAGGCTCCGGAAGTCAAACATATCGGAGCACTACTGCGTTTGAGAAGTTCTGGTGACGCTGTGGTCATTATTAAAAGCAATACTGGGCTTTTGTACTTGTATCCATCCACATACAAGAAGAACGACACCCATTCAGCCTTCAGAGCCAACTGAAGGCGAGCTCCAGCTCCAGGTCCCGTTACAGATATTCACACGTCAAAAAGCAGGAAACGGTGAAGACCGATGCTCCATGGCAACAGGCTCCACGGCAACAGGCTCCACGGCAACAGACTGCCAGCTGGAGGAGCGCTGTGGTTCATCTCCGTTGTCGTAACGATGTCAGAAGTTAATGACAGTTCCAGGGTCCAAGCTGTAGTTATTATGGGGAGGAATGTGAGGAATGCTAGCTGGCTAGCATTCCTCACATTCCAGGACAGGCCAAGACCTCCAGAGTCCGAGGGAGCAATCCTGGAGAAGAGGTCATCACAACTATGACAAGAACAAACGTGAAGTAAAACCAGCCGGTCAGGGAAAGATGAGTCATTCAGCGGTAGAAACAAAGATACTCACTACAAGTACTTGTATGACCCAAAATGTTATATTTACATCTATGTTAATATCTGAATATCTAAATGACAAATTAGCCTTACTAGCGCTCGGTAAGTTTTTGGCACAATTAAAAGAATAACACCCCGAAAAGTCCAGTTTAAGAGCGTGACGTCAGATATATCTATTTATAAATAGATATATAAATAGATATCTATTTATAAATAGATATATCTGAAAGTAAAACAACACCACCGGTGGGTTAGCACGAGTTTAGCCACTTCCTTAGCCGCCCTCTCCCAAATCCCGCTCACCTTCTCACGGGATTATGAAATACATGACGAGGAAAAACATCACGTCAAAAAGCACGAAGGTCCAGAAGTCGAACCAGTAGGAATGTTTCGGGAGAGACGCGAACGGCTCCGAGCCCTCCGGCTCCGGGATCGATCCCGCCACCATCTTGGTTTCCGCAACAGCTGACAGCTCCCCGGAAGTGAAATGACCCAACTTGATCTGCCGTCCTTCAAAATAAAAGCTCCCAATCACTCAGCATGTCCCATAACTCTATAAAATGCACATTCCTTTCTCAAAGATACGTAAATACCTTCATCGCCACTATCTTGAGAAATCAGCCGATCAGTGAGCGATGCATCGTATCAGTAGCACGTTTGGGTTTCTCTGTGATAAGATGAAATGGTTCTGACCCCATCGACTTCACTCACATTTTAGTATCTCGTGGTGCTCCTTGCTAGCCGTATCATAAACTATTGGTGTAATATATTAATATATATGTAATAAGTAACCCAACCAAAACACATGCAGAACACACATTTAAGACAGCAGCTCTGAACGTTGTTTGCGTGACACCATTTATTAGGGCTTTACAAAGACTACAAAATCACTGTCTCTGCCTATTTACATGATATGTTACATACAAATGTACAAAATATAAAACATTTAAGGACAAATGTTTCACCCCAAAGCAAAACAACCTTCTCACAAAGCAGAGTCGATGCTGCGGTTTTAGTGTACACTCCTAGTTCTCCTGCTCAGGAACGATCGGCCTACAAGAGGAGCGCGATGACGCTGTTAGGGTGAATTATTTGCACCAATGCTCCAATTTAATTACATTTAATCCACAAGAAAGGAGCAACTTCTTACCACGGTAACCAGCCACATATATACAACCACACCCCCTTACAGACGTGCGTGCCTGCAGAGGCAGCCATGAAGCTGAGCACAGGTAGGATTGTCCTGAGGTTGTGACACGACTTCTTGGTCTCGGATGAGCTCGGACTGACCAGTAGCACCGGTTGGTTCTCGGTAAACGTTAACAGTACGGCGTCAGGTCGACAGCCGGAGAGAGGAAGTGCTTCTGAAGAAAGCTCCTGATGACGGAGAGTCCGGAGAGTGTTATGGCAGGATGGGTGATGCTGGAAGAGTTTATGTTTTGTGTGATTTTAGTGTGTTTAAAACGGTTCCCTACTATACACCATATGCCTCCTGCATAGGCAAAATAGCCAATCACAAGACAGACAGCGCCTCTGACAGCAGGTTGAGTTTTTGCATTTCTCTCTCTCTCTGTTTTGAAGGACAATAATTCACTTGCGGGTTAAACACATTGTTACACCAACAGGGCAGAATGCATCTTTGACTGACTCAAGGTATTTACAGCCCCCCCCCCCCCCCCTCAAAGCCACTCATTAAACAAGGAGAGGACAATAACAATTCAAAATGGCTTCCGTCCAACACACATAAATAACAATAAAGGTCTCTCCTCAGTGCATCCCCTTTAAAAAGCTTCAAAACATGCTCATCGGGCTAGAAAACCCGAAGCAGTTTGGTTGATTTGCGGCCAGTTCAGGTGAGCCCAGCTCAACGCCCCCCCCCCCCCCCCCCCCCCAAATACAGCATCAACTCTTTAATGTCAGGAACAGGACAAGGACTCAAACAAAGGGAGCTGTTTCTGACTACAACCTCTTTGACAGCGGATTATAATCTGACATCATCACTTCTCACGCCAGCCAATAGGAGCAGAGGACACCAGAGGTAAGGCAGAGAGGAGGCAGTGAGGAGGCAGAGAGGAGGCAGAGAGGAGGCAGAGAGGAGGCAGCGAGGAGGCAGAGAGGAGGCAGCGAGGAGGCAGCGAGGAGGCAGCGAGGAGGCAGCGAGGAGGCAGAGAGGAGGCAGAGAGGAGGCAGAGAGGAGGCAGAGAGGAGGCAGAGAGGAGGCAGAGAGGAGGCAGAGAGGAGGCAGAGAGGAGGCAGCGAGGAGGCAGAGAGGAGGCAGCGAGGAGGCAGAGAGGAGGCAGCGAGGAGGTAGAGAGGAGGCAGAGTGGAGGCAGAGAGGAGGCAGAGAGGAGGCAGAGAGGAGGCAGCGAGGAGGCGGAGAGGAGGCAGAGAGGAGGCAGAGAGGAGGCAGAGAGGAGGCAGAGAGGAGGCAGCAGCTCTCCTGCTGCTTCACCTGCTTTTGAGACGTTACTTTTTGGCACCTCCTGCATCAACATGAGACACTGAGCGATGGATGCGTGTCGGTCCTCTGAGTCGGAGCTCTGAGTCGGTCCTCTGAGTCGGTCCTCTGAGTCGGTCCTCTGAGTCGGTCCTCTGAGTCGGTCCTCTGAGCCGGTCCTCTGAGTCGGTCCTCTGAGCCGG